>NC_080435.1:18412500-18706603 GCF_028018845.1 Melospiza georgiana
CATTTAGATGGCTTTGAGCAAGCCCACAAAAAGCACAGAGTAGGGAGCCTTACCCCCACTTGACACCACACAGCAAACATGGCTCTGCCGTGCTCTGTTCCTGCAGGGAATTTGTGGCATCAAAAGGGAGAAGTTTTCACTGCCAAACAGAGCTCTCCAAGAGACACCCAGGTTCAGGGAACAGAGTTCATGCACTGACAGACAGCCCGATGGTTCCTCAAAAACCCTCTGAAAAAGCTGCACAATAAATAGGGAGCACTTGGACCCCACATTTATGCAGTAATATAAAATATTAACTCCAGCCAGGGCATGCAGACTTTGCCAAAGCTTGATTGGCGTTAGGTGATTTTGGCACCGTGGCTTATAAAGATTTCAGTGGAAACCTGGGCAGCTGAAAATTAAGTGTAAAAAAATTATAGAGACTGGAATCTACCTTCAAGCCCTTGTGCAGCAGAAGGGGTCAACCAGGTAGCTGCTACTCTAAAGGCAAGGAGGTAAATTTGAATGCAGCTTGAAAGTTTTGAATAAAGAAATTATTGGTACAGAAAATACCATGAAACCTCACCTGGCTCACAGCTTATTCTGAAAAGCAAAAACCAAAGAAGGGAAAAAATGTCAGAGGACAGGGAAAACCAAGCAAAAAAATATGTAGCTGTCATTTCAGTTAATTTCTGTGTTCGTTATTCATTAAGTCTTTTGTCTACATCTACTGATAAAAGGCTTTAATCTCTACACTTCAATTCCAGATCTCTATGAATGACAATTTAAGGCATTTTATTTACCCCATATTTTTAAAGATGTGGTAATTAAAATAATCTGTTTTACACTTATTAAAAATAAATTATTGCATATTTTAATGTTTTTCCTCCCTGCAACTTTTTCTTAATTAGTTATTTAAACTGCGTTGAAAATCCCAAGCCAATACATTTCAATATTCATTTTTCTATTTTAATTTTTCAAGCAAGAAGAAAAGTTTCCCTCTTTAAGCTGAAAATTCAATTTAAAAAGCAGATTAAATACTCATTGGTGTTATTTTACATCGTTCACAGAGAGCTTTTTTTGTTCTTCAATATTTATTAATGACGACATTCTTGCATGTAGACATTATCTTACATCTATTAGCATCTTTTATCTGGAAGGAACTTGGAGAGCTCTAACAAACAGACATTTTTGTAACTACGATCAGGGACTCGTTCACTATTAGAACCCAAACCTCCCTGGAACAGAAATCCTTCAACTGTTCAAAACTCCTCAGCAACGATGTGAAAAGCAGCAAAGAGCACCTTAGTGAACATCAGCAGAATTTAGAGCAACGTAGACCCACTGAATTCTATGGAATCTTACCATAAAACTCACAAGGCAAATAAATCAACTATTGAGGCTGATTGGTTATTTGTTCTGTTGGATATCAGGCCTTGTATCCCTAAATAAAGGATTTGTAAACTGCACATTACCCAGTCAGAAATGGCTGCACATACTTTACGTAATTTTCTAGCACACATCTTCAATCGTGTTGCTGTTGTACCCTCTGAAGGGCACTGGACTACTTCACTATTAGCAAGTAATAACTAAAAATACAACCAAAATCTGGCTGTTATCTCAGCCAAGATCCTCAGCAGATGTCAGCACATTCTAGGTGTCTGCCATGGCCACACAGCAATGCTAGAGAGGAGGCTTCACAAGGATACACATACATATGTACGTGGTTTAAACTTAATTGTAATTACAGACTTTGTGAAAACAAAGCTTCAGGGGAAGACAGAGGCTTAATTTCAGCTCAGTTGGAACTGAAGCAATCATTACACAGTGGGGATTGGTACAAAGAATGAACTCAGTAAGCTTATGCAGAAATTGACTGAGTTTAAAGGGTCCCTCTACATCTTAAAAAATAAAACAATTTTGCTCTTTGACTGTCTGTTTTTCCACCATGACATAGACTTCTTCCAAAGTGAGACACACACTACACTGTGTTTGGCTGGGATAGAGTTAATTTTCTTACACCTGTAGGCATGAAGGCTGAATGCAGCATGTATTTTCTACAATGCAGGAATACATGTTTTTCATAATATCTGGTTTTCTAAGTAACGTGCTATTAGAACAGCCAGTGTGTCCTTTTGGCCCCATGATGGTGGTGACTGAAATACTTCTAGTTTGGCCAGGTTTCTAGTTTGTTGTTGTTTCTAGTTTTTCAGGTAGATGCCCAGGCCAAATTTGGAGGGGGGGGGGGGGGGGGTAGGTGGAGTTGGTTTAGGGGTGGTTTTATGTTGTTTGGGTTTGAATTTGATTTGGGATTTTTGCCCCTTTTATTCCACTGTTTTCCTTTGTGCAGACTGGTGTTTTATTCACGTAGGCAGTAACAAGGTGAAGTATGAAAACACTGCCTTGGCACAGGGTGTTTCCCATCTACCAGCATCATTTTTACTGCCTGCGCTGTCTAATGCTTCCCTAATAGATATTGTCCTGCTCTTTCAGACTAATCATACAGTGGGCAGTGCACACCACTCTCTCTTCAGCTGGCCTAGTCTCTTCAGTATTTGACTGGTACAGTATCTTTCCACGTCAAACCCAGTTTAATTCAAGGAAAGATGCCACAACTAAAGATGAAACTTTTACTTAATTGCTGTGAAGAACACTCCAGAGGTATATAAATTCCAAGTTTTTGTGTTCCAATGTCTCCTTCCCAGTTGTCATAGAATTGTTTATGTTGGAAAAGACCTTGAAGATCATTGAGTCCAACCATTAACTCAGCATTGCCAAGGCCACCACTAAACCAAGTCCCCAGGTGCCACATCTGCAGGACTTCTTAATACCTTGAGAGGTGGTGACCAGTGTCAGAAAGTAGCAGCAGTTTTCTCAAGTTCACTTTGGAAAGGAGAAGCAGAGAGAACCCGGTACTTGCTCACACATCTATCTACAGCAATGCAAACTCCACATCAATCTGACACTCAACAGTTCAGCAACAGGAAAATTGGAGCTAGACAGCTATGAATTCCTTGTTGGGAGTGAAGAGACCTCCCATATCCTGATTAAGTAATCACAGCAATCCTCTTTGCTCATACTCTAAGCACACAGAATAAATATCTTTCCGGGTGCCCAGGGATAAGGGTTAAAGAATGAGGCAAAAGAACCCTGGCTAAGTTTTGTCCAACCTGGGATGCATTATTCCATATAATTTTCCAGAAGTACACATTGTACTAAACTGGAAAAAAGAGGAAATAAGAGATTTATACTTTTATTATATTGCCCATTAAGTGATGTCTTCTCAGCCATCAGCCTTATTTCCTCTCAAAAATGCATCAGAATCTTCTTCATTCCTGGGGGTTTTCTTTCTCTGTAGATGAAGTGGGATGGTCAAGCCATAGGGAAATGACAGAAAACATTATATCCACAAAAAATATTTTAAAGTCCAACAGCATTCCCAAGCCAATGATTATTTTACTTTATATGTTCAACATGTTATTCCTGCTTTTGACTACAAATTAAACCCCAATAATTTTGCAAATTTTTATCTGTCTGCCTGTCTATCTCAAATGTAATACTTGTAAGAGAATGGTAGCTAAAAAACTTGGGTTAGAACTGGACCAAAGGTTTCAGTCTAATGCAGAAGATTTGGGTTTTAATGTTTTGATTTCTGCACTGTGACCAGCTGTCTGCTCCAGTAATTTTGTGAATTTACAACTTTGAATGAGAGCAGAGATCTGCAGATTCCATTGCCAAATCGAACCCAAATATATCAGCTGTCATGATAACGTCTTTATTCACAGAAAGGGGGGCACATTTGTGTGCACAGATATTCTATGCACTGCATGCAAACTCTCTATAGGAATTACATTGTTGCAAAGCAGAGCTAGGAAAGCTCTACACTAAGGCTACATCCCTGTGGAAATACGGCATGAAAAGGCTTTTCATTTTTAAAGATAAATTAAATTTTTTTTGTATAATTGAGTCGCACTTTTCATGTAGCACTCAGCCTAGGGATGTCTGCAGGAGAAAAGAACAATATCTTACTAAATCCCTTTTAGGATCATTAAATTTAGATCACAAAACTCTCGCAGGCATGCAATTCCAAACATGTCACAGAAACAAAAGGAGCAACAACAAAAAATGACAAGCTTCTCTTACATTATTTTCCTTCTTTACAATGATGTTTAAGGTAGCAAAGTGTTAATGAAGTCAGTACAATGTATCGTGCATTGTGTTAGAACTTTTATATTGTTGAAAAATTGTCATATTTGGCTAGGCAGCTGCATGGAGAAAAAAGCTCTGACAATATCTAATTGAGTCTATTTTTACTGTCTTTCAGATAACATTGTTAGAATTATGTACTGTACATATTTCTTATTTTTAGTTTCATACTCCCTCCCCCCCTCTTCACAGCCCTTCTCTGCCACAGTTTTTTATTACTGCTTATATAAATCCAGGTCATTTTCACAAAAAAAAAAAAAAAGTGAGTCCTACTCTGTAATATTGAAATGGGTCTACAAGCTGTTATGTAAATCACTATTAATAACAGAGTATTCAGGACATGTGCCTCTAAAAAGCTGGTCCTTCTTTAGAAGGCTGACTGGGACACAAAGGCTTCAAGCTCTGTCTGCTACTTTATCATGGGATTATTGAGCATTTCTGAGCTGAGCATCTCCTATCTCACTTGCACTTGTCAGTAAAATGGGGTAGCAGGATATTTCCTTTGGGTTTTTCTGCCTTTGGAAACAAAGAGTGCTCCAATGCAAAGCCTGCCTGGGATACTTTCAGCACAACAACCTTTCATCTCTCATCCTTACCCAATCAGCCTATTCACTTGGGACTTTTCATGAGTTTGCCACGCCCCCACAGCCTTGCAGGAAAATCAGGTAGGTAGGTTAGTCACACAGAGCAGTTTTCTTCAAGGATAGGGAAAGAATGTCTTGAGCCTCATCCTTTGCAGTAGCCTGGTTAAGAATGTGGCAGGACACTAAGCAGGGACTGTCAGAAAGTCTTTTTAAGAGGAATCAAATTGTCTGGGGCAGCACACACCAAGCAGCACCACCACTGATGAATGCCAGGAGCAGCAAATTACTCCTCTGCACAGCCAGCCAAGAGGACTGGCTCTTCAGCTTCTGCAAATGGAAATACCACAGCCTGCTTCCATGCAGGAGAACAGCACACCAAACTAGATAAAGCAAGCCAGCCAGGGGAAATAGCCTCAGGTCTCCACATAGAAATGCATTTGTTTAAAAATACTACTGTTGAAGAGAAATTACTTCAAAAATATCCCACAAATTAAAAACATAAAACTTCACACCAACATCCTCCTGTTCCCCACAATTGTTGCTTAAATATTGTTTTATACCCAAGGGCTCAAGAAACAGACTTCTGGGGACAAAACTCTTTATGAAAATTTCAACCTGACATGATCAAAGACAACATTTTGCTATGTGTACAGTAGGGACACTATCTATAACTGGGCTTCACTAGGCTTTGGAGGAAAACATTGTAGTGAGAAGAAAAATGATTATTTCAGTGACAAGGTACAGGAGAAGAAAGTAAGCAAATGGGACTTTCAAGATGGGAAAGAGAACCACATCACTAAAAAAAAACCAAAACCACCAAATACCACTTTTCAGCTTCTTTGGTTAGCTTCTGTTAACACCATCAAGATTTCCCCCCAAAACTTAGAGAAAAATATCTCCTCTTGAAATATGAATGACATACATTAATGTGGGTAAAATTAAACACTCAGCAAAAAGTCAAAATTCCAGAAACTGAAACTAGTACATTTAGTAGAAAAACTAAACTTTTCCTTTCTATTACTTTTTTCCTCCCAACAATAGAAACATTGAGTTTAGGATGAAAAGCAAGGTACCATTTTGCAGAGGACTGAAAAAGTAAAATACATATTCTCTATCCCTTTCCCTTGGCCCTTTACCCTCCAATTCTGTCTCTATAAAAACACATTTTACTATTTTTCTGCATGACACCTCAGAGTCCCATGATAGGAACCTAGTACCGAGACATTGTTCTGAATGATTTAAGCTTGTGTAGGCTTTTAGGTGCCCATGGGGGCACTGATTATTAGAGAAACAGGAATGAAAAAGAAAAAGGAATGAAAATAGAACTTGGAAAGCATGGCATTCTCAGGGAAGAATAGTTGGGATCTAATGAGGAGCTGTACCTGTGAAACCTAATGGCCCAAACAGAATTGGCCATTCAGGGGGACTTACTCAAAATAGTTCTTAGAGCAGGTTTAAAAGCAGAAGTGCTCCAAACGAATATAAAGTGCAGCTGCAGGTACAAGTAACAAGTGCATGAGTTAGTAGGACCTGCTCCTCTGTTACAGATGCCCAGAGGCTATGGTCAGACATCCAGGATATGAAAATGGATACACCATATAATCAAGACCATAATGCCCACAGCATTCACTTCCATTTAGCCTGCAGGCTTCTGAAAGTACAGGGAAAAGTCTGGTCCATTATGGGAACTGGCATTATGCATGTATTGCCAAAGAGAGCAAAATTCTCTAATATGATCACACCACTTTTCATTTTTCATGAGTTTCCTGATTTACAGTGCATAACACACTGGTTTGAGCAGATGGATTTAGGAATCAATTGGCTTGTGCACAAACTTGTCCATTATTAAAAAAAAAAACAAAACAGCATAATTTTCATGTGTGGATCTACACAAAGGCTCAAAATGGAATGTCACCAACTTTGCAGGCTGAACTTTAACAACCTTAATAAAGATTCTGTCCATGTACCTCTGCCACCAGAGGTGAGGACTGGGTCTCACATGAAAAGTTCTTAAAAAAACCTAATTAAATCTGCTTGACTACTACCACTTACTGTCTAGAGTTACTATGTGACTGCATATAAAATAGCAACTGCTAATGACAAAAACCCAGAAATCTTAGCAAAGGAGGTTTCCAATTTCTGAATGCAAGATGAGCTGTAGCCTCATAATGATTGCTATGACATTTATTATTAATCGCATATTTTTGGAAATAAATTACTATTTTGAGGGGGTTTTTGGGCAACATTCAGTCTAACCCTCACCTGTCTACAGTTCATACTCAAGTTTGCAGTTTAACATGGGAAAATAAGCAAAATATGGTCGTTTTCTGTTCAGTTCCAAGCTAGACACACGATAACCATATGCACAAACCTCCTGCAGAAACACAGAATGTGAGAGTGCTACCTGGACTATCAGCTCCTGCCCTCACAGGTGTACACTCCACAAAATCCTTCCAGAAGGGGCTAAATCTCCATCTTGGAAACTGCACCTTTGGTCCACAGGGCTCGTGGGAGGAGGTTCTAATTTCCCACTGCTCTGATGGTTTAGTTCCTGATTTTAAACCTGAATTCACTCATGGCCAACTCATCCCATTTGTTCCCAAGTGTTCAGTGTTCTTGTAGCTTCACTTCCTCTGCTGTTAAATTTTTCTCCCTCTTCTTTCCTTCCTGTTTCCCTGCTGTCCCTGAGAGTTTCTTGGGTAAATTACTGTTTGCAAGGACCTACTTGACAACAAATTATTCATTTCCATATTGCACAATTATGCAAGTAATTTATTTAAGGATCCTGTTGAATATGTGTACATATAACACACACAATTGTTACTAGTTACTGAATTATCAAACAGCTCAACATGACACAAGCCAAAATAGAGACTTTATTTTTGTGTCAGTAAGAACACTTACGCTCACTAAAATGAGAAATATTTTTTTTGGTCTTTGTTCTGTTTATGGCAAAGTCTGACTTCGGGGTGGTTTCCTACCACAGTGGAGTCACAGAAACAAAGACTCTTCTCTGAATTATCTCTGCTTCTGGCAATTGTCAAAGAAAATACTCTGAAATAACACACTATTCATTTGCCCCAGCAAGTGTCATGCAGGCAGCTCTTACTGCAGTGTCAGTCCTGGGCCAATGCTCAGATCTGTGCATAAGTTCCTGACACAAGTGTCAGTCCCACACCATCCTTCATTTTGAGAAATACCTTTAATAAAATTAGCAGAGACTGACTGCATATTCTTCTCTCTCTAAATACTGAAAAATCATTACAAGGAAACAAGAACATCCATAAAGTGGCAAAGGTTCAAAGAAGCATCTATAACAGGATGTAACCATTTCTCTATTATGGTCCCTGCTTGTAACCCTGGAAACTAACTGGTAGGACATGAAAGATGTACTAGAAAGTAAACTCAACTCTAAAACATCAGAAGCGAAGTTGAACTTCATTAGCCAATGTACAAGCCATCTTGAAAATATGGAAAAATTAAGCCCTGTGCATGGTTTGAGGCTTTATGAAATTTACACCCTTAATATTTAAAATTATGCAATTGCTGCAAGGCCTCCCTCTATCTGTTTTGGAAAGTCTAAAACAAAACTTTCATTAAAGGAGACTGCAAGCTTGCCTGTGGAGCCAATTTCCTCATATCCCATTTGAGAAAGCTCTTGTTTTACAGGTCAGCTCTGCTTACCACACAAGCCCATTTTGTAAGGGATACAACTCATGCCAGCTGGACTAGCAGATGGGATGCAACAGAATAAAGAGATTATCCTGGTAATTTGGGAGAAAGGAGTTAATCTGACAGCTCCATCTGATTAGAAAAATGTATATTTTACATTTTAGAAGGGCTTCAATTCTCCCATTACAGTTGCTTTTCCTTTTTTTGTTCTTTCTTCTGTTTCCCTTCCTCTCTTCTAATGCAATACTCTTTTCCTGACTCTGTGCACTCTGTATAGTCCCCCTTCCTCCCTGCCACGTGCTGTCTCACTGGAGACACTCATTTTCCTGCCCTTCTCTCTCTTTCAAGTGATTCCCACACAAGTGAGTCCTCCTTCCAGGAGCATTTCCTTCCCACCTTGCAGGGAAGGGCTTCGAGCCCAATAGCCACCTTTCATGACACACACAGCACAAAGAACCCTCTGGATTTCACTCTGACCTTGTCCATGCCAGGTCTCTGGATTCAACCAGCACTGGGGTGTCCCATGCAGTGTGAAAGTATCAGAAAGACATTTCTTCTACAGGCCAGGTCCTTCCCTGCCAGGATGGAGGGCAAGTAAGAGTACATGGTATTATATACATGATATTATGTCACTGCTGCTTTGATTCACCAGATTCCCCGGATATGGAGCCAGAAAAAAACCCCAATTGTGCTCTTCAACCAGAGGTCTTACAGCCCACAGAATGGGTCCCAAATCACCCTGCTCAGTAGGAGTTTTGGAGTGTATTTTCCAAATGTAGGAATTTTTCCACAGAGGGTCACCCAAGAAAGAGAAGGAAAACCCAACACCCTTCCATCAAACCTCAAATTCTGCTCCACTGAAGTGAGAACAGATTTCAGTCTCAGGCTATCATGTTTGATGCCCCTAGAGATATTGAGCAAACACAGACTAAACTGCTCATTCTCTCTTCTCATATCCCCACTTCTCAACAGGAGATGCTCTGTGCACTGGAGCTTACACAGAATAAAACCCCTCTATGCTCTCTCTGCATCTGCATCCAGATGGGGTGGCTTTCGTCCCTTTCTGCTGCTTGAAAACAAAGCAAAGAATCTTCCCCATTTATTGATTTCCAGAACCCTAAAGGTTTTGAAATAATGCCTTTGCCTTTCAAGCCAGAAGGGTTGGAAGCCACGGCATAGGAAACTGGCAACAAAGAAAACATTTTTTGAAAGCATTTGCTCAGCAATTCAGAATCGATCTGCAGAGTATGTTCCACTTGTGCTTGCTTTTCACAGCCATTAGAGCAAGAAAGCTCTTTTTGCACTCATGCCCTGCCCAAGGGCTGGGAGGCTGCAGGCTGTGGCCTCATGGACTGGACACACCCCAGCCCGTAGGGCAGAGTTGGTGCCTTTGCACAGAAAGGAGCCAAGGCCTGGGCCAGAAACCCACCCTGGTTAAAGTGGAAAAGCAAACAGAAAGGTCACATGTTAGGGAATTTCTGTAAATCAGGACCATGCTCTTTCAGATAAGAAAAAAAAGGAGTAAAAGGCAGATGAACCTTTTTTTTACATCACCTGTTGGTTTATACCTGGTACTTCAAACAAAAAATTGCAGCATGGAAACATACATCTGCCCCAAGGCAAGTAAGGGAATAACCAACTGTTTAACCTCTAATCAAGGCCAGCTCAAATTGCTCTATCACATCTACAACATGCAATCAACCACAAAAAATGAGTTGTTTATCTCAATGATCTCCTGCAAACTTCACATTTTCTGTTGAAATCTGAAAAGGCTGCCAAGATACTGTTTATTTATTTCCTAACACAGAGGCTGCTTCAATGGACCTTCCACAGGCAGAAGAAAAAACCAAGCAAGCAATCCTTTCCCTGGTCACAGAGCAGACAACTTCCTCACTTCTGGAATGCAGGACCCCAAACTTCCTTGACATATCTCCTGCACACTGAGACAAAACAGCACAGGAAGGAATAGCTGTTTGACCTCTCTCTCTACTGACAATAAGCACAACAAACATATGGGATGTATCTCCGTGGTGAGAAGAGCAGACAAATTCTTAATTTATTTAATGTTATCAGAGGCTGGAAGCATTCTGTGACTTAAAGGTCCCCAAAAAACTCAGGCTTTTGTTAAGAGATTATTTTATCACCATGGAAAGAAATGTATTCAGAGATCTGTTGCCCTGAGACTTAGGAGAAGTGTCAAGTTACAACCATCTTCAGGAAATTAGAATCAAATGGAACTCAAAAGTACAGTTTCTCAGAATCCATTTTCTTACTTGAAAATTTCTAGAGAAAAAGAAAAGAAGTGTGCAGGTTTCAATTTTTTAAAAAATAGATGTTTCTCTAACTAGCAGTCCAAGACTCCATGGCAGGAATATTGACAGCACTCTCTCATCTTTGCTCTGCAGTCTTTATACCATGCCCATTGCACATCAGAGACCTTAATCCTTCACAGCTGCCACTCTTTTTCAGTAACTATTACTGAAAATATAAGAATATTGTAATAAAAATAAAATAAAAGTATAGAATACAATATATGAATATTGTAATAAACAAAAATCAAACAATGCAATCACTGGAAAGACCCACTGAAGAGTTGGACATGTGAAATTCCATTGCAGCAATCAATTTGTAGGCACCTGGTCTTCAAGGTGGAATCCATAACCCTAAATTATACCTCTGGGCAGTGACTAAGGAAAGGCAATCTTATCAATAAGACAGCTTTCAAAACAACTGTCACTGTGCAGGGAGCTGCTAAAGCCATGGAAAGGGGTGTTTGCTCCCATTCTGCAGCTACTGCAGTGTAAGGTCCCAGGGGATGGGGAGAGGCTTCCATCCATGGGGATCCCCATTGTAGATGGGCTCATTACACATATATAAAATATTGAGTGTCACATCTATGTATTCTGCTGCATAATTTGTCACACAGAGTCAAGTCAAGTCTCTTATATCCTTTCTGACTATGCTGCAGAGGTTTTTGGCATCCCATTCACACTGTTACTTGGTATTTTTCTTTAAGTTTGTTCCCTCTGTTGGCCTAAGAAACATCAATGTGACAAGCAACAAACAAAAATTAATTTCAAGCAGGTAAATTTCTACATTTGCATCTACTCATAAAGCTTCCTATTTTTACAGAAAAAAAGGTCATCCATTAAAATTCCATTGAACAACCACTGTTGTCAACAACTGTAATGGAATTTCAGAAGATGTGCTGTTTCTCAGGAGAGTTGGTCTTAGGCCTAAACTTTGTTGTCAGCTCTAGGAGAACAAACCAAAAACCAGTTAAACCTGAATTTATGCTTTCTTCCTGACAAATTGTGACTGTGCAGAAAGATCTTTTTAATGCTTTGGTGCTACCACCATAATTAAACATCACAGATGTTCACTCAGATTTACAGCAACACAAATTTAATTTTCACCATATCAAAAATACAATATTTAACTTCCTACTCATCTTATGGCCACAGCATGACCACAAATGAAAAAGAAGAAAGGGAAAAAAGAAAAAAAAAAAGGAAAAAGAAGGAACAAAACCCCGTTGTGGGATCTGTCTCCTTGGGAAAAGGCTGGAATTTCAAGTCCTGGCACTATTTATGCATGCTGTGATTTCTTATGCACAGTATCTATAGCATGAAAAAGCCTACATCAAATATGACCATCTTCTGAAGATTCTGTGTGGGTTTCGAAAAATCACTTTGCACATTCCAGTGCTCGTAGGTACCCACACTGAGTTATGAATAACTCCCAACATGTCTCAAAGCCAGCAAGCCTCTGGCACTACTTCAGGATATTCCTGGCAAGAGAGAGTTTTCCTACAACCATCATATTAGACTCAGGTAACATTTTGTAAAAGGATATTCTACCTACTGAGCAATTTATGTTTTTTTTTAGGAAGGGGTCATCCAAAGCACTCTTCTTTGCATATAGAGATATGCAAATAGATTTTTAATCCTAGTTTCTCCAGAAAACAAGGCTGATGCAATCACATTTGTTTATCTGTTTTTCAGCAAAGCTTCCCACATCAGCACATTTGCAAGTAGAACTAGTATCAAAGATATGTTGAGTGAAAACAGGCTGTCAATAGAAGGAAAAGTTCCAGGCTGGGCTTGTGCACTGGTCCCTAGAAAAGTTTACACTCAGGAGACCAAAATAATTTTCTCCTGTTAAAAAAATATGGATGATAACCCTAGAGTAAAAACAGGGGATCCTTCCAAGCCATGGGAAAATGTCATATTTCACTGACAAGCACTTTTTGCAGTTCCACTGCAAACCATTTCACAATCATTCCTGTACTGAAATTATTTGATTTTAGCTTTCATGTTGCTCTTTTGTATCAGAGTAGCACAGCAATATTAGAGCTCAGGAACAGCCTGTTCTTGGTGTACTTGTGTATGTCTGTGCATTTGCAAAGCTACTTCATTGTTTTGATTTTTGGTTTTTTCCCCAATTTGGAAAGAGAATTTGCACCAGATCCACCAAGAAGCAATCTGGGCAGACAGGTCCTGTGCATCAACCTCATTTATTACACAGGCCTGAAGGAGACAGCCCACATCTAGTTCCTTTATGCATGAACATTTTCTGAAGATTTGTTTAGTGACACTACAGCTGGGCAACACTCCCAGGCATGGGATGAAATTTTTGGGGAGTCCTGTGCAGGGCCACAAGTTGGGTTCAAACACTGATAGATCCCTTCCAGCTCAGTATATTTTATGATTCTATGACCTTTTTTCTTTCTCAACGTGGTAAAATCAGTATGACTTGACTTCCAAAAAGCAAGGCCCAAAACCAGTGTTTTATAGCATAGAGGGGGAAAAATCAAGAGCCTTAATTCACTCTTAAATCCAGTTTAGAGCTCTGAAAATACATCTATATTTGCACTGAGTTCTGGTTTTGCAGATAAGTGATAAAAACTCAGTTTTCTTCATGCTTTCAGCTGATGGTAGGCAGATTTTACATGGTTTTCTTCATCTGATTCTTACTTTAACTATATATATATATCCAGAAATGAATGAGAGCATTAGCTTCCACACATTCTGTACTTTATGCTATTTACTACCGGATAGCCCTGGAATATTTGCAGCTGGCTGTACTGTGTTTTGTACAATGTAGCTCTTTATCATGTTTTTTATCAAAGAACTGTGGTTTAGCACAGAATGAGGCAGAGATGCATTGAAGCTGTAATGTGGTTCAGGTTACCAGATTGCATTTTTGATGATTTGGTTTTAAAGAGCTCAACATACACATACAAAAAAAAAATTAAAAAAAAAAATAAAAAAATAAAAAATCAACATTTAAGAAATGCAAGTGAGAAAAGCTCTAAAGGGAGACTGTATAAACTATACCATTATGGAGATTTTGCCTTACTTTCTATATTAAAACAAGTAGCTTTGAATCAATACAAGTGAATCTCCCTATTATTTTCTTTCTGAGGCAAATCTTACACTAAACTTTTGCTAGCAGAAAGTCAGGGGTGTGAGGACATGGGATTTGCAACCAGCACAGCTGTGCTGGCAAAAGGCCCTAACATAGATGTGGTTTTACTGGCAAAATTGAACTTTTGCCAGCACAGCTAATTTCTCTCTTGGGAGTTAGTTTTGCCAGTACAGCTGCGTCCAGACTCAGGATCACTGAGTTAGAGACATTTTCAGAGCTGCCTTCCAAGCATGGGCACGCTCTCAGTCTCAGCAGAACACTGGTTTGTCAACACCTTGGGCTGTCTAACAAGGAAACAACCAACCAAACAAAAGACTTACCTGGCTCCTCCAATGCTGCTTCCAGGGCCACGAAACTCACTCCTTTTGTCTCTCCTTTCTTTCTTGTCCTGACGTCTTGCTGTAGGGGCAACCCCAAATAACTAATTTAGAAGTTAAATTATCCTATTACCACCTCCCTCTCTGGCAACCTCAAGCACATCACCTTCTCCCCATTCCCTCAATCCTCCATGAACCCTTTGTGTTCCTCAGCTCAGCTCTGATTTCAGCTGATGCCTGTGATAAAAACTGCTATCAGCTGCAGTTCCATCACCTGTTATGGTCCTTGCACAGCTGCCCGTCTCTCATCCTAAAGGACTTCTGCAGCATGGCATTTCTTATGTGCTGCTGAAAGTGCTGATCTACTACCACCTACATGCCCTTATTCAGCTTTTCTGTCTTTCTCAAGCATTATTGCTACCAGCTTGTAGTCCTCTTTCAAACTGGGATCTCTCCTTTTTCTGTGGGAAACAATTGTGGCTCCTGCATCAGATATCAGGCAGGACTGCTCCCCCTGCACATTTAACACAGTTAAATTCTGGTCTAGTCAGAGGGCAACTTTTGTAGTTGGATGATACAGAATATAATTTCCCCTGGGCCTCTTCATCACTAAAATTCTGAAGAAGTTGCTCCACATCAGTGTCTGCAGAACAGTATTTTGATTTTTCAATTATTCCTCTGTCCTTAACCTTCAGTTAAAAAAAAAAAAAAAAAAACCACCATGGTACTATTCCTGCTGGTAAAGGAGAAAGAACAATTGTAAAGTAAGGGATTATTTTACACCAAAATAAGTCCAAAAAAGTGGGAATGTTCTGTTTTCTACCACTACTAAGGGCAGACTAGTGAAAACGGGAAGCTGTCTTAAAAAGAGATTTCAGCATCTTAAGCAGTTGGCAGCAGGAAAACAATTACACTGTTAAAATATTGAATGTTTTTCCTTGAAATACTGTTTTTAATGCTTCTATATTATTTATCTGATTTAAGCAACCACAAAATACACCACCTTTTAAAAACTGTTGTGCTCTTTCTTGTGATTTAAACTGACCGGTTTTAGATATGTCATTTAAGTTTTGATAATCAGAGAAGTGGGAAACTATAATTCCTAGCATCCTTTGAGGATGCCTGCTCTTGGGTTTGGTGTCATGCACAAACACACAGGCAACAATTAAATTCCAGCAGGGCACTTTGCTCTGTGTCAGCCACCACTGAGAGTGGCATAGCCAGCATCTCCAAAGAGCTCCCATATCAGCAGCTTTAGAGCTGCTCTGCAAACCTGCTCAAAGGTTGCTTTGTTGAAGTCCCTCAGCACAGCAAACAAATGCCTTGGTTGCTGATGTCCTCAAACAAACAAAATCAACAAGTTGCATCGATAAAGAATAAAAGTCTTGAGCAAGATTTGAAAATACATCAAGTAGTTAATAAAAGGCAATTCAGAAAAATATTTTTTCCCTCCTATCCCAGATACGTCATTGTAGGTAATTTACAAAATTGTTCCTTAAGAGACTAAACTAAACTTCAGAAATCTCATAAAGAATTTCATCAGAAATTATTTTCCTCAGAAATAAAGTATAAAAAACAACAAGAAGTTAAAGTATAAAACATAAAGAATTCAGCTCTGATGCCAAGCACCTTGCATCGGTTTTGGCACAGGGGTACAGAGATGACGGA
Organism: Melospiza georgiana; assembly: GCF_028018845.1. Taxonomy (NCBI): domain Eukaryota; kingdom Metazoa; phylum Chordata; class Aves; order Passeriformes; family Passerellidae; genus Melospiza; species Melospiza georgiana. The sequence goes on from NC_080435.1 coordinate 18,428,357, forward strand.
ATAGTGCTTGCCCTGACCTTTCAATTTTTATCACCATGACTGGGATAATCTCCCAGGAGATGAGCAATGTGTTTGCACATCATCTGGATGTGAACTGGCAAGGAGAGCCAGCCCCGATCCTGAAAGGCAGCTGGAGGCACCACTCTGCAATGGGGGTCCCCATGGATGGAAGATGGAAGCCTCTCCCCATCCCCTAGGACCTGGCACTGGAACAGCTGCAGAATGGGAGCAAACACCTTTCCCTGGCCTCAGCAGCTCCCTGCACAATGACAGTAATTTTGAAGACTGTATTTTTTTGAGAAAATTGACTTTCCTTAGTCATTACCCAGAGGTATAATTTAGGGTTACGGATTCCACCTTGAAGATCAGGTGCCTACAAATTGATTGCTGGAATGGAATTTCACATGTTCAACTCTTCAGTGGGTCTTTCCAGTGATTGCATTGTTTGATTTTTATTTATTACAATATTCATATATTACATCTGCCTCTTTCAAATTGCTGCCATATAATCTTGACCTTAGCTCTGCTGTTCTGCAGTGTTATTTTCAGAGAAGCCCCACAGTTATTTAACATCCAAACAAAAGCAGTAAACAAGCACAAGGAACAAGCTTGCAGTGCTTTCAGTTATTTGCTATTTAGTATTGGCACTGAAAAAATTTTATTAATTTTGGAGGTTATTAACTAATTTGCTAAACACACCAACAGCTAGTTGGTTATCGATAAGGCTTATAGCACTTTTAGATATTACAGCAAGCATATAAGACTACCACACTGCACAGGTAAATCTGGCCTTTAAAATGTAAATCTATTTTCTTCTTCCTTTTTTGCAAACAATGGAGTTTGTTCTAATGCCATTGTGCATGTGCTTTTCAGAGCACATGCACAATGGAGTTAGAACAAAGCCAGTTCCCCTATTTGATTTTTTTTTACCTTTTATTTTATTTTTTTTAATGCTACCAAGCAGTGATTATGTAGCCTTGAAGACTTAAAAACCGATGGAAACCATCCAAAAAAATCTACCAGGAAAAACACTGTGTGCTATGTGTATCTTGCCCTCCACACCCTGTAGCTCTCAGAGCACAATGTGGTGCTGTGTTTCCTTTAGCCCCAGGAAAAGGGCACTGGGAGAGTCACAGAGGCTCAGCTTGGGAATCCTCCACTCAGAGTTCTCCAGGCTACTGGCCTGGGCTGTGAACAGCTTGGCTTTATCACACTTTCTCTTCTCCAGATTTAGTGAAGATGCACAACTGCTACCAAGTAAGAGTTATTCAGTGTTTTAAATGCTTTCCATTACGCATTGTCAAAACCGTTTGAGGAAATTAAACATATTATAATGTTGTCTGATTTGGTTTGTTTTGTTGGTTTTTTTTTTCCTTAGGAAAGTTTTCATTTATATTAATTGCAAAGAAAAGAAGGCAATGTTTTATCAATTCTTAGATATTTATTTCTAGATTAAAGAAAAAAATACTGCATGTCCAGAGAGGATATTCTGCCTTTTTTGGGGGGTAAAATAAAAAGTTGAATTCTAGCCTAAAGTTCACCAATTCATCAATTTCTGTTTGTTTGGCCATGTGAAAATGCACACTTGATTACATATAGCTCATCACATGGGACAGGTAAGGACAGACCTGTAGTTCAGAGCAACAAATACCAAAAGATTTTTTTATAAATCTAGGACTTTTTACATGCATTTGTGAGAGAGTCTCACATGAGACACACTGGCAGTAGCAACCCTATATTCCCCAAGTATCTTAAAAGTACAGGCTGCAGATTCAATTTCTCCTGAGCTTTGCACTTCTCAGCTATTGTCAATTTGCATCACAAGCATAAAGTTATTTAATATACAAAAGCTTTAATGCTCTTTCCACATCATATAACAACACATGTTTATCTGAGTGCTAAATAAAAGCTTTCAGAACTTTAAAGTGACTTTATGAATTGTATGTACCATAAAATAAACATTAGAGTATAATAATATTCTGTAATTTGGAAAACAGCAACAAAAACCAGTAGAAAACAAAAGAACAAATGCTTGAATAATCTGCTGCATGTCAGAAACATTAAATTAATTTATGCAATAATGTAAGCACAGTGATGTTAAGGTAATATGGAGGACATAAATTATACATTATTATTGTCAGTTCTAGCACTTATCTTAGTGGTATGTCAAAATAAATCCTGATGTGTTAATATTTATAGAAATGAACAAGTGTTACAGCTCAGGGATTCATCTGTGATATTTTTATATATAATTTGCATTCGCATATATGGGTGTCATTGTCTTTTCTGTAATTTGAGAGGTAAGCATCATGCAATTCATTTCTAATGCATTTTACATTACCATGAAAGCACATTATGCTTCCTCCACTAACACTTTTCAAATAGATGGCCTGCAATGATTTAGAGATTGCACAAAACCACTCAGCAAATGGGTGACAATCTACCTGCGAAATCTGCAGTAACAATGGGTTACAGTGAGCAAAGTGCACAATTTGCTAACAACAGATTGTCTCTGTAGAATAAATACCTCCCAAACTTCTTGCAGCGGCACATTTGTTAGGGATTAATATCTCCAAAGGATGCATCTTTCCATTTTTCATACTTTCACACAAACTGGGGGAGTAATTCACCCTTCTCCACATAAAATATGAGAATCTGTATTTACCCCCTTTTATCGTGCCCATTTTCATCCAGCAGATCACTTTCTGGATGAAGATAACTGGACCCCACTTGGTATTTGAAGCTAACAGGAGAAGTTTCCATTAAAAAAAAATGAAGATTTCCCCCCTGGATTAAGTACAGTCACATTTGTTGCTACCTCAGAAGCAAGAGGCACACATTCTTCCCTCAGCACAAGACCTTGAGTAAGGGTGGTTGGGGGTTTTGGCCCTGGGCCACATCTTCTGGGTTCTGGGAACCATGCTTTGGACAGAAAGGTAGCTGTAGAGTTCATGCACTGCTGAGTCCACAAGTAAGGCTACTGTTTCTAATTACCCAAGATCGTTTTGGTGTTTTCCAGAAAAGAAGTGTGAAAATACTTATACTCCCTCGTTCAGCAGTAAAAGACTTATTCTGACCCTTGGGTTCATGTTCTGGTTATGCAAGGACTGCCATGTCAAAATGATTTGGCTAAGTCTGATGATCTTGCCTTTTCCCAATCGCCTCACACACAGCTGAAGTTTTTAGTTTTTTGCTCTGAAGTTTTCTGTCAAGATTTTCAGTACAGAAGAGTTTAAATTCAGTTTTTTGTATTTTTATTAGGGAGATGGCTATCTTTAAAAAACTCAAAAACTGTCCCCAGTACCAACCCTTATGCTTCATCCTATCATCCGAAAGAGCTTATCTGGAAAAACAGCTTAATGTCTTTCTTTTTGTTTCCCTCCAAAGGTATTTCTAGGGTCTATCTACAAACATCAGCCTAAAGAGTCATTTTGATGCCAGCATAGGCACAGAATCCAGAGGACTGGAGAAACTTAGAGAATAAGCCATAAAAAACCTGTAGGCTGCAGCACAATCAAGCTCCACTGTGTTGTCTTATATATTACAACAGTTCCATTATCATTACAGTGCAAGGATTCCATACCACCAGAATTTCATACCTCCTCAATGTTTCTCACAGGCAGCTCCTCTAAGCACTGACTATTCCTAGTCCTTGCAGGAACCATCTGATTCCAGATCCCATCATTCCACTTTTTTATACCACTTGCTCTTATTGGCTGCAGGTGTGACCTGTTAACATCAAGCCTGCTCCTAATCTCAGTAATTGGCCCAGCTGCAACTCATTGGGGAAAAAGATTACATTCTATACCACATTCATTGACCCATACTGTGTCCCCCTACACCACTGGGCACAGTATGAGCATACAAGATGCAAGAGAAAATATGGAGAAGTGTCAGAGGGCAGTTTCAGATCAACACACTCTAAAATCAGCCTGAGACTTGAATGAAGAGAAAGGGCAGCACAGCCATAAACCGAGAGCATGAATCGTCCCTGTAAGCCTTTTGTCAGACAGCATGGACAAAAAGTCCTGCTTGATTTCACATTTGAACAGGACACAAAAATAAAAGAATTCAATGACCACATTTTTGCAGAACCCATGTACAATTCAGGAGAGTGAAAAATGACACAAGTACAGTCTTTTCACATATGAAACCCATACCTGAATGAATGCCATGCCAGTACAGGCAGCAGACTGTATACACAGAAAATATATAAGTAAAGCATAGTGTGTGGGTCCAATTTATCACTTGCCTTTTGTTTATAACATTTTATGCTCCACAGAAGTATAGGATTCTCTTCCATCACTGAAATGGAACTTGTGTCAGCACTCCAGTGAAATGAAATACTATAAAAGGCTGCTTGAAGGTTCTGGGAACAGAGAGGAAATAGTCTTGGGGTAAATGTGGAAAAAGCTTCTAAGCATGCAACTTTACAATAGCATTCAGTCTCTATGGGATATGTCTTCAGCTAGAATAAATGTTATCACTTCACTGAAATCAGTGGAAGAGTAGCAATCGATATCCGCTGAGGATTTGTCCCACTGACTTCAAAGGACACACTTACAGTGCACACATTTAAAGGAAATGTATAAACCTTTCCAGCACTGGGGACTTCCATGTAAGCACACCAAATCCTGAAATCCTTACTTCATATTTTAAACTACTTTTATTCAGAAAACTCTCATTGGAGTCCATCAGGATAAGTAACAAACAGAGCACTTAAAGGTATTTTCAGACCAAGATAGTACATATAAGATTCTTGCATGTCAAAGATCTTTAGCAGAATAAGGTGCTTAGTCTCATGTAAATTTGTACTCTGGAAATAAAGTATTTTTTATTTCTTGGGCTTACAAAAGAAGGGGATTTTTTTATTATTATTTATTATCACTTTCTCAATGTAGATGAAGCAGAGAAGAGAGACTGAAAGCAGGAGAAAAGTTGGAAGTAAGCATGTGTAGATAGTATGGATTTTAATGGACTCAGTACAAAAAGGGAAAAATACGAGCAACAGGGAAAAAAATTTGATTTGTAAAACAGTGACTGTGTTTTGAAAACAGTATGCATTTTTCAACCTTATAAAACAGAAATTATGTCAAATATTTTTTAGTATTCCATAAACTGCTCTTCTACTTTCCAAACAGATCTTACACATATAACCATATAGATTTTATCTTTACTTTTAGTAAAACTTTAGGAAAACATAAGATAATGTTAAAGGTGTTTAGTGTGGGCCTTTCCTTCTTGAACACTCATAAATCCTGATAAGGAGAATGGGGGCTTTAAGTATAAGAGCATATTGTATATTCCCACTACTTTCTTTCTACCTTGGTTTCAGCCAGAGTTCTGCTTTATATGAATTGTGCACAGTTACTGGAAAATTCCAATAATGAGCCTACAGAAAAACAGAGTAACTGGCACTTGCCAGACAAAAGGGAGGGAAGGAAATGTGCAATTTATAGTGTGCCGTAGTGCTAGAACTGCTTCTCTGTCCTAAATCTAAAGGACCCTTTACAAAATGGTCACTACAGCATATTTCATCTTGCTCCCTAGTGGGGTTTAAGTGGCAGCCTGATGCTTGTTGTTTGTTTCTTAGCTTTCATTTGAGCTTGCTACCACTGCACTGCAATATATTTTTCACTCATTTTTTTTCCCCTCTGCAATGTCTCTAGTTTTTTTGTTTGTTTGTTTTCACTGCTGCTTAATATGGCTTCCTTGTTGCCTCTGGCTCTGTCCACCACACAGCTCCTCTATTTTGTCTTCCTTATAATCCTAAACTCCTTTTTTGTCACTTTCTCACATTAGACCTTTCTTCTTGCAAAGTGTGCATGCTAAAGTGTCCAGCAGCACTCTTACACAAAATCTAACAGGACACACTCTCAGCAGTGAAGAAACCATGAGGGCCTCCCAGGCAATGCTCCTGCATGGGGAAAAGCCTTAACTGGCATAAAGCTACTACATCAATACCTAAACACTGGGTTTCTTGACCATGGAATTCAGAATATGTTTAGTGTAAATGTCCTGACTGGATAATCCTGGTGCAGCATCACTCCTGGAAGAATCTGCAGGCAGCCAGCCAGCCATGAGTTAGAACAGTCTGATGTTATCCTAAATTATACTGGCCACCAGGAAAGGCCTGTGTGATTTGGGATGGGCAAACACACACAAACCCACTGCTGCTTCAGCACTGCCACCTTCTAAAAGCATTTACTTCTGCCTCCCCACATGCAGCCGCCACAAATCTGATTATTTAGTCTGATACACCACTCTCTCCCCAGAATTCTGTTCTTCTTTCTCTCCACAAAACAGATTGCCCTGGCTTTCTGTTCTCAAGCACAATTTTCACTAGATCATCTCTTAGATCTCTTCAGGGTCTCCTGACTGTTCTAGCTTGTCTAGACAAAAGCAGCTGAACACCACAGGACAGAGAAGCACGTGTGGCTAGAGAGGAGGATGAGAAGTCAGAAAAAAACAGAAAAGGTCTAATAACCCAGCTACAAAACAAGCTTTCCTCTAGACAGCACCTACTGTCATACCAAATCTCTATTTAGTGAGTTCTACAGTGACACATCCCTTTCTGAAGGAGAACAACATTTCTGAATTTCACATTTATTTATACTCTTCTACAATGCTCTCCACTCTCACCTTTGACTATGTTGAGACAAATCAGTTTGCTATACTGCTTCAGAATCTCACAATTATTTTTCTCCCCTTTTTTATTTTTTAATCTCTCATAAGCATGACATAAATATGGAGCAGTCCTAATACCACTGGAAAAAAAAAAAAAAAAAGAAAGAAATCAAAAATTAAAACAGAAATACAGGTTCACACTGAGATTATTTTATTCCAGCTAGAGAGCCAGCATGCTTAGTCATGCCATGTGCACCTGTAGCTCTCCCCTTTCCTGTCTTTCACAGGTATCAGGCTGTGGTTGTAAACCCACACTCCAGACTTTCCCAGGGTGGTAGGGATGGGGAGGGGGTGGTGACATAGCCTGTGGGTGCTGAGAGCAGCCAGGCAGGGTTGTGTGTGTCAGCACCAGCTGTTCTCTGCAAAGAATGCGTGTTATCATGCTAAACAGGATGCATCTTTTCTGCATTTGGCTGGTAAAGCTTTGCAACTTTGTCAACCTTTTTAGCATTCAACAAATTCTTTTAAACATATGACTTTTAGTAAGTTAATCCATTCATTGTCTGGAACTGTGCAAAGTGACATAAAAGCACAATGAAGCCTAATTAAACTTGTTCTGTGAAAGCTAATTTGTCAAACCCAGAAGCATAGTTCATAGATAAATGCTAATATTTGAAAGTCAAATTAAAGTTGAAAAGGTTTGTAATAACAGTTAATTAACTCTTGTTTTGTTTTCCTCTCACAAACTTGAACCAGCTGAAATATTGCTCAGTTCATCTTTAACATTTTGGACCACAAAGATAAAATTCAAAGCTTTGAGATAAGCCTTTGATGTTGGTATTCTCTACAGATTATATATTATTTTAAGATCTCTTTGTTTAAAAATTCATTTTTATTATCCCTGCATGAAATGCATGGCAATTCCCCAAATAACTAACCATCAGGGCAATTAACATCTTCGATCGACACCATATTCCTGATAATTAATACAGACTTTGTACCTCCCCTGTGATAGCTGCAAGGGTTTGATTTTTCAGAGCAACTGTTCATTTACAGAATCAGTTTCATCCTAATGAAAATGGATTGTGAAACTTTAATGAACAAGACTTTGCTGTCATAATAATAAAGACTTTGAAACAACACGAAGACCTACATAACAAGCATCTCTCTACCCTTGTGTTGCTATCCTATATCCAACCAATTAAGCCATACAATAAATATTAACACCAGTGTTTGTCTAAAGGATGTGACATCAGGTAAACTCACAAAAACATGCATTATTTTGCTCTGACAGCTTCTGGCATTGTGGCTTAATAATTTTAAAACATCTGTAGAGCAGGATGCTTTGGTCTGCTCTCCTCTCTTTGGTTTAACACAGGTTAGCCAAAGTCTGGAAAATCAATTTACACACAGTGCCATTGTGTGTTTGCTGTGACAGGCAGAGGATTGCCTCTCCTGCTTGCTTCCAGCACCCTAGGAAATACACACAAAAGCAAAACTGCTGTTTCTGGTACACATCTAAGCACCTTTACCAGCACCTTGCAGGATAAATAACTCAACTATTAACAGGTAGGCTCTTCTGAGGAAGGGGTTTGCTGTTCCAACACTAATCTTGGATGGCCTTGCCAAGGATTCCCTGTATGAACCTTGAAGGGTTTTCAGCTAGCTGCTGACCCCGCTGGAATGGGCCCATCAGCCTGTGGTTCATCTTGAAAACCAACCAACCAAGCAAGCACCTGCTGAAAAAATAAAACAACTGGGGGGCAGAGAGGATTAATATATTCATCTGCTGAACCAAGGCATCAGGGTTTCTCTCCAGCTCATCTGACCCCTATGCAGGGCTCCCTGGAAAGCTCAGAAAGCAGTTTTATGCAACCTCTATTATCTGGGCAAAAGGCCTTTCAAAGTTGTGATCTGAGCTATAATATGCTCATAGTTTTCCTTTGGCTAAATCCCCTCAAACATGGAAATGGCTGATAGTTCCCACTTTAAAAAAATGGTGCACAGGAGAGAAGGGATAGAGTCATTAGTAAATAAATGAATGGGATGATTTTAAAAAAGAATAATTTGCTCAATCAAGAATAATTTGAGGAGCATCTAAGTAGTCATGGAAAATCATAAACTATTACCCTATATAGTGCTCTGTTGACTATTAAATGCCTCCTTTTTCACACCACTGGCCTGAATGAATAACTTGGCAGCACAAAATTAGCCAGGTGGCAAAATGTGCTTGTGTCAGCTATTGGCCAAACAAAACAGCAAATAGCAAAGCTCATTTTGCAATGTCACATTAACTCCTTCAACACTGGGGGCACGTATTTTATATCTGCTGTTTGGAAGTACCTGGGAGCAGGCCAGCAGAGAGCTGCTCACTCCCTGCAGCACAGGTGGCCCTGCTCTTGCTCCGCTCGTTGCTGTTGCAGGTTGAGCTGATGTTCGTGGTTGTTTCCAGATGTGGCATCTGAGATTGCATGGAAAGGGCTCCTCTGTAACATCTGTGTCAGCTTAACATCCCAGCTTAGAAAAACTGTATTCTCAGATGCTCTCTAGTGGAGGGGATTTTATGCACAATTTCCTTTACCTTTATTAGAGCCATCTCTTCATGTTATCATAATATTTACCCATTTTTATGTTTTCATGTTTCCATTATCTCGTGTTTGTTTTCGGCTTCCAAGTGACCTTCAGGAAACTGATGTAAGCAGCATGAAGACAAGTGTTAGATGACCAAACTTAACTGTTATCAGGTTCCCAGTAGCTTCATTGGAATCACCTCAGGGATTAATCTGGAGTTTCACTTACACAGCATTACTAAAATATTATATATGACAAAAGCAGCTTATCTCATTGATGTCAGCAGGATTCTTTTGAGAGATTTCACAGAACTTATCAAGAGCAACAATGACCTTTTTCATTCTAGAGGTTAATACGGGGGAACAAAACATGTTATTTTATAATTAGCAGTCTTTCCCTGCTACAGAAACTCATCTTCCCATTGCACAGCTAATAGTAGATCCCTAAAGTTAAGACTGGGCCTGGTTTTTGTTAGCAGAGAATTTATTTAACCTTAGTATGTAATATTTCCCCGAAGTACCGTGGAATCCATTAAGAAAATAAAGGCAGTATTTCATAATTAAGTTGCTGGTTTAATATTTTTTTTACATGAGACATGCTTTATTGATAAAACTGCCCGTGTCATTCACTGTGAACCCAAAGCAGAGAAGGGTGGGATATTGGCAGCTGTACTTTTTACAAAGGATATTTATAGATTTTTCTTGGTCCACAACATATATATCTCATATTTCAGATCCACTTTATTTCCAAAAATTATAAACACATTGTACCTAGCCAAGGATGATGTCCTGTTCTTATCCAGGCAGTCTCTTTTCCACAGGGTCGTTTCACATGCCCTAGGAGAAAGACGTGTGAATATTTTCCATTAAAAACACCAGTGGTGGGAGGAGGGAATCACCAGTACTGTAAGTTAATGAGATGGGGGGCTTTAAATACACTTAATAAACAGTCACTTAGGCTGAGCATAATAAGTCATGGAAATTTATAAACTATTACCCACTATAGTACTTCATTGACTATTAAACATCTATTTTTCACACCACAAGCCTGAGTGAATAGCTTGGCAGGAAAAAAAATTGGCCAGGTGGCAAAACGTGCTCAGTACAACCCATGTCAGATATTGGCCAAACAAAATAGTCCAATAGAAGCTGATTTTCAAATGCTTTTTAACCCTTGATAGCCTACAATGAAAATTTCTAGTAGCAAGCACACTTATTTTCCTGGAAAGAGTAATCTGTATAAGAACTACACACTTCTTTTTCCAATATATTTTGGTTTTGCTTATCCTGGATACCTGTTGTCAGTACAGCCTCTCTGCGATCTCCAGTCCTGCTGATGGTCCCAGCCTGGGGACAGAGGCACTCTCTGTCACCCAAGGTGTGAGGGTGTACCTGACAAAGTTTTCATTGCAGGCCTTTAACGCTGGGGTTTGGACTGTGCTCTAATTTGGGTTTTCTCCTGTTTAATAACAAATTCCAAGGAGGACTGGGGAATTTCCAGGCTAGTTAAACACATGGCAATCCCTAATCACTCCCCCATGAGCAAATGGACTTTTTCTGGTGTAGAAGCAAGGGTCTACCTGTGGATTTAAGACTGTGATGTGCCTGGAGTCACACGGGACAAAGAATGTCTGAGGAAATCCCTGAGCTTGGTTGCATTACTGTATATTAGCTCTGCTGATCTCTGTGGAGAGACCATAACACCCATTTTTAGAAATTCATCAAACTTGAGCCACTCCCAGGCAGTTTAAGCATTCTGAGGTATCTCTTGCCTGGCTGAAGAGCCCCTTCATAAAGTAGGGTAGAAGGGCTAAAGCTGGTTCCATACAGCACACTGGAAACTATTCAGTGTAGATGAAAAATGAGAGGTTTACACAGTGTCTGACCTTTCTTCATCCTTTGTGACTTCAATTAGGCACAGCAGCAAAAAGGCAACAACCTTGTTTTCCGTTATGTCCTCATATCTGTCAGAGTATAAGATTTTGATTCAGCTTCTAATGCATTTCATGTGCCTTGTGTCTCTTCCTTTCTCCCACCTAACACTGTACCTTTTCATGTGCCTTGTGTCTCTTCCTTTCTCCCACCTAACACTGTACCTTTACCTTCAGTTTGCTTATCTCCTATCTCCTCTCTGATGAATTTTGGAAGTGTTTTACCAGATTACACAGAGAGACAGAATTATCTTTATTTCTTGCTGATACCACCCATCACTACAAGTCCAGCACACAGTGGGTTACACCTCCTGCCGAAGCTGACTTGAGAGTGTCTCTGTGTACAGGGCTAAAAATCAGTGTCAGAAGAATGGGTCCGCCACCCATGTCCAGTCCCTAATAGATAATCCATTCACCTTCTGAGTTCCTACTGAATATTGCCTTCTAGAAATGTCCCCCTATCAAATATTGCTGGAGAGGTGGTAGAGACACACTATTGAATGCACATCTGAAAAAACTTTTTTAAGCAGTAATTGGGCTCTTGTGACAAAGGGCTATATGGGAGAGGAAAGAGAGCTTAGAGTTGTCCTAGTGTCAGTTTGCATCAGTCTAGCTAAAAAAAAAAAAAGAGGGGGGCCAATGTGGCAGCACTGAACTGAGCCCAGCGCACAGAACTAAATGAAACTGCTGAAGGAATGTGTGTAAGTTAAAAAAAAAATTAAAAAAATCCAATTACTGGCACTGGAATTAGGCCAGAACACCTTCACTAACACCTCTATTCATGAAAAAGGAAAAAAAAAAGTTATCCTTAATGACCACAAATGATTACAGACTCTGTTTTACATCTCTTACAAAAGCCAGCATATTCAGCAGCATTACATTCCCCAGAGCTAGATGGATAAAGGTGGAAATATGTCATTGACTTTTTTCCCCCCCAAGAAACCCATGATACTGTTTGCAGTAATTTGAACAGTACAGAGATTTTCAAAAAGGGAATCAGTCTTGTTTAACCTGGAAGCTAACAGTATTGAAAACCTATGTTGTCTCACTGCTTTCATTTGCAGAGGCAATCAGGATCTGCTTCTTCTCAAGTTGTATTCATAAAAAGCCTCTCAACTCTTAGACTGTAACACTATTACCTGCAGCAGAAGAGAAACAGTCTCTCTGAAGGTTCCTTGTAGGCTCATTTCAACAGGGTGATGTCTGCACTGTCCCAAAGCCCACTGATGTAGATGGATGGGGTTCTGTGGGTCTCACTAGTAGATACATGTAGAAAAGAATTCATGTTTTTAATTTCTACTAATGAACTGTCAATTTATACCTATATCCTTCCTTTCTCCATATATCAATTCAGTTCCTTGCTGCCTGGATTTTGGGTACACAGGAGCAAGGACTAACTTCCTTTACTCACCCATCCTCTGCTCCACTGGCAAAGAGGAATGAAGAATTAGGGGATCACCTTTTCCCCTCACTCATTTGTCAGCCTTACTTGGATTCAATGTCTTGCAGGACATTTCTTGGCACAGTGTAATCTTTTTCCCAATAATTTGCTCATTCTATTGCCTACTAAAACCTCACCTTTGCTTTACATGAAAGTTACTGAATCGAAACTAAGAGAACAGCTCACAAGGTTCTACATAAATTCCTTGGACTACTTGTTCAAAGAGATTGATATAATTCTGCTGTCAAACTTACAATTGGCTTAACCCAACTTGGAGCCTATAGTGTTGTTCCAACATGTGCTACTGGGAAAGTTTTCTCTTTCTGAAATTTTATTTTCCACTGCCAAAGCACGCAATGATCCAGTGCTCAGCTATGGAAACTTAATGAATGAAAGGAGAACACTCCTGAAATCTGAAGAATTTATTTTATTTCATATGCCTTTTCAAATTGGCTACTCTGAAACACTTCTTCCAATTTAACGGGCAATAAAAAATGGCCAAAATCCTGCTGTCCATAGACCTGTGTTGGTTAAATAAAGCAAAGCAGTATTTCAGTCTACATGTTGAAAGGACACACAAGCCTTACTTCCAAAGCAGAGAAGTAATTTTGCTTACGTGCTTGCAAGGGAAGAGTGTTATGGTACCATCATCAGAAGGTTTGGTTTAAAGTTTGTTCAGCCTGTTCTCATTTTTAGGCTCATCATTCTTGGGAACAAAATCCTGGCAGGCAGGAGAAGTAAGCATGAGGACTTCTTGCTTAATTGTTGAGAGGAGTCATCTTGCTGCTGCTCTACCAGGGCTCCTGTGATGGATCTGACCAAAATACTGGTGAATTTTTAGAGTGAAGCCCCACTGAGCCCCTTCTAGGAAATGGTGCTCTAAAATGAAGTGTTTACTTTGTATTTAGCTTTTTTATTAGCTTTTTCATTTCATCCTTTGTCAAAGGAAAAATTAGTAGCACTGACCAGATATCATGGAATAATAACTGACCACGCTTTCCCGGTTCTGGAAATATTAATTTTTTCCTTCCCCTTTATTTACTGTTATCCTGGAACCCACTGCATTCTGGGTTTCATGTAACCAAAATTCAGAAGATTTATGCTCATCTATGATGCTTGTGGTATTCCTTTTTTCCCCCTTATTGTATGCCATTCGTGGCATCTACACAAACTTGCTGTTTCAGCCATGGAACAAATCCATAAGACACCACTGTAGATACAAACCATGTACCCAAATGAGTTGATTTTGGCACCCAACTTGCTGATGAAATTTATGCTTCATTAACAAATGCCTAATGTATATAATGCACATATTTTAGAATTGACCTCAGCCTGGCCAGGGAGGCTGGCTGACCCCATGAAAATACAATTACCTAATGAGAGATTAGAGTTTTGCTTATTGTATTTACTATTTATAGGAAATTACTTTTTGTCTCTGTAGCTGCGTCAGCCTCCTTGCTCAAAGTATGTCTTAATGTTATTAGAGCTTGCAAGCTAAACTAGTGGAAAGACAGGGAAAGGCAGCACAATTTCCTTTCAGATCAGAGCCAATGTTTCTCCAAAACCTTAGCAGGCTGGTTTTGCCACAAGATCAATGCAGCTGAACACTCCACCTGCAGAATGAGCTCACTGTCTGTGCATTACACCAGCCCTCTGCCAGTCCAAGTACTGAGACTCCTGGGGTTGGTCCTGAACCTGCTACTCCCCACACTGGAGTGCTAAGCTTTGCTGCCAAGACACCAGGCCAGGTATTAAATGCATTCTTGTTCCTATTACTTTCCAGCACTCCAGAGGACCACATTAGAAACACCAGGAAACTTAATTGGAAAGCAAGGAGAATGCAGAATGCTTAAGGACCTTTTACAGACAGAAATATGTTCTTAGAAAAAAACAAAACAAAAAACAAAAAAAAAAAAAAAAAAAAAAACAAAACAAAACAAAAAACAAAAACAAAAAAAAAAAAAAACAACCCAACCTATTTGAAGCAAACAAAAAAAAATTATCAGGACTAAGTTCATCTTCGAAACTGTATTAAATTTTATGTGGGCTGCTCATTTCAGCATTGTAAAGCCTCCATCTTTTGGAGAAGGGGACTTTGTGGACACTGTAGCTCAAATCCCCAGGTGCAGGAGCCCTGGGCTATGAACTCACCAAGGACCTCCAGTTTGGTCTCACTCAGGACTTTGGATGGAGCATGTGCACCTTGTGAATTCCTTGGAAACCACAGTGAAGGGCAGAAGTGCTGCTTTTAATTATTTGGAGTAAAACTAGTGAACAGGAAAGTGAGGTCCCTATAAAAGTGATTTGGCAGGATGGTTTACCTTGGTTTTTATAGTTCTTGCAAGGGAGAAATGAAAAGCCCATTTGTGGTTTTCTAGTTGTGAATATTGGAGGCAAAAACTCAAGCACCTCAGGTTTATCATTGTATTGACTGCAGGCATGGGAAATAATGCACAGTAGAGATTGAGCACTATGCTAAGTAAAGCTTCTTACAGGCTTTCCTAGGATCAAGCTACCAAAAAGAAGCAATTCAAAAATTGTGAGATGCCATGAGGCACATAGGCATGAGGATACATTCTTTCAATACAGCAGATTGTTTAAAAAACCATTAGTAATTTAGTGTTTCTGAATCAGAGCTAAATTTTAGTCTTCCATTTTTTCACAACAGAGTTGAAAGTAGCAGTTTGTTTGTTCCACTACAAGGAGTTTCTCTACTATCTGTGCTCCTCTCTCTCTACATTTCTCTAGCCAAAGAGGACAAAGAAGTAAAAAAACACAAAGAAAGAAAAAAAAAAAGAAAAAGACAAGGAAGAAAGTCCTTCCATTTCTAGTAAAAAGTCTTAAGAGAAATATTTTCATGCTACTTTAAGCTCTCCTAAACATGACAGTCCCTTCAAACAAGCCATACAAGTCAGGGGGAATGAAGAGGAAGCAATTATATAAATTTATATAGCTCCCCTCTTAATATGGGAACTGCATTGGTATATCCCTTTAACTGTGTTGTTGGGTATGGCAGGGAGACACTACACTAAAAATTATTTAGCATGTAAATAACAAACATTTGTGAAATCTATAAACCTTCTTCAAAATCCATGTCTACTGTTCTAAACAGCGATTTCAAGTTCTCTATGCCTTAGTTTGGAAAGGTTTTCCACCTTGAACAAGAAATGATGAATGAACAATAATTAATCTGATGGCTTTGACAGCTGCTGCTTATGTTGAAGTTTGATATACAGCCCAGGTCTCTTACTGGTGGGCTCCACAATAAGGTAATTGATGTGGATCCAGACTGAAAGGCAACGGTATCTCATCCCAGCCCTGCCGTGTCAGTCCTCAGTGCAGAGGGCAGCAGTAGCTCAGAGAGACTGTCAATATTTTTGAATAACTTACTTGAAGAGTAGGCTGATAAAGTTTTGCTATTAACCCTAATACATCAATCCATTTTCATCTGGAGGAGAATAATGACTCTGCTTTCTTCCTGAGTCAGCAAGGAACAATGCCAAAGCTTGGGGTGTTTCCACATTAGTGCAGGGAGAGGGGAGAGCATTGCAGCACAGCTGCTCTACACACTTGGAAGGACCATGGAGAGGAACATCTCTCAACAGGATTGATGCTCCTGTCTCCTTGGGTAAGTAGGAAATACCAAGAAAGAAGACCACTGGTGCTTTGTTCTCAGACCTGAAATTAGTGAGGTATTTAGATCTAAAAACAGCAAACAAAAAAACCCCACCAAAAAAAAAAAAATCCCCAAAAAATGCAGAGTGAAAATATTGAAATGGTTAGAAAGTTACAAAAAGGTGAAATCAAAAGCAAAAGACACACAATGAGAAACACCAGAAGCTTTATCTGTGTCATTCAAAGATTTCGATTACAGCCCAGTCACCCTTAGGGAAAGTTCTCCACTAATACAAGGTTCTCTGATGCAGCATGACAAGACCTCAAAGATGATTAACTCCAGCTTTTCGCTGAAAGAAAGTCACATTAGAAATACACAGGGTTTCTTTTTTTTTTTTTCTTTTTTTTTTTTTTTTTTTTTTGAGCATCGATCACCATCAATCAATGAACCAATTTAGGAAAGTAATCAATTTACTGTTAACCCTACTAGTTCAGACTATCTAGGAGGATCCCTCTCTAAACAGTTCAGGACATGATGTAGAATAGATGAAATTTATTGTCCTCAAGTGGCAAGACAGATCAAAACATTCTAAAATATTCCTCCAAAATCCCCGAAACCAAGAAAAACAAAATCAGTTTAAATCAGTGGAGTTATGTACATGAAGCCCCTTAAAACATGAGAATCATTAAAGAAAAAAAAAGAGAGCAACACAAAAACCTACATAGTCACTGTTTTTGTGTACTTGTGAAAAGAGACACTGAAAAATATTCATAGGGTTATGTGCTAGGCAAGGGACCTCCCATCCTATTCTGAGTATTGCAGTGTTTGGATGTTGACAAATAAATTACATTAATTGCATTCATTCTAGCAACCACTTAAACACCATTAGGGCTTATGCATACAATAACTGTGCCATTAGTCAAATCTGGATACCTCACTGCTGGTAATCAACATTCTGTCTTCTTCTAGTACAACTATCTTAATTTCTTTTTGCAAGCCTCCTTCAGAACCATTCAGCTTTTGAACATGAAATTAAGGACATTATCATTTTGCCTAATAACATTACATGGTGTTCTCTCAGAGTTACAGTCTAGTGAGCTACTTGTAATTACTTGCAGTGAAAAGCTGAGGTTTTCTGACTATTCTACTTTTTTTTTTTTTTTCCATGCTGCAAACACCTGCTGCAATACCATCCTCATATTACTGTTATAATTGTTGCTTTGCTTCTTTCTTAATCCGGGGGGAAGTAAGAATCTTTGTTTTCCTATCCCTCTCCCAGAGGACTGACAGCCTATGCCAGGAGGAACATGAGATACAGAGGACCAAATATTGGGATAATATTTGTCCCTTGTATACACTTTGAAATAAAAAAAGTGGACAGTGGAGTGGGTGATTTCTTAAAATCTGTTTTCCTTCTTTACCCTTCAGCTGGCTATAGGAACTGCCAACACAGTCCTGGGATTAGGAAGCTGATTCCTTGCCAAAGCTGCTGTGCATCCTCTCCCAAGGGCTGATCCAGGGACACGTGGTCCCAGCAGTCCCAGGGTACCATCTCCAGGAGTTCCCAACTTTGCCATCAGTACAGCTGCTTCTGCACACAATGACCAGGGAACTATGAGCCTTCTTTAAAGAGCAGGCTGAAACCACGTGGAAGTTCACCAGTCCTTTATCAGTCCATAATCACAAGACTAAGCTGATTTATTTTTAATACTGACACCAAAAATTCATCAATGCACCAGGGAGGAATTCCTTGATTACTTGAATTAGAGAGCTCCTTTGTATAAATGTGGGAAAAAATTAAAAGGCAGGGTAGGAAGTTATAAAAGTGATTATTCAGGTCACAGAGATCTCTATTTTTATCATTTCATTAGCATTTGTTTGTGTTTGATCAAGGCAATAAGAAAAGGGACAAGCACACTCAGCATAGCAAGAAACATTTCAGAGTGTGGTTTGCCCACAGCTTTCAGAGAAGCTCAGCATTAAATCAGCAGACCAGAAAAGATGAATCTTAGGGAGAACATCTCACTACTAGTTCAAACTCTTCATTCCACAGCCAACACCTGGCTGAGATTCCTAAATTAAGCATTGATACAGCATTGACATAAATGTAACAGTTGTTCACTAAAATCAAGTTCTTTCATTTATGTTCATTCTCCCCCCTCTTGTGGTTCATTATAAAATCACAATTGTTGCTTTCAGAAACCTTCCATAGTTGGGCTTTTGTGCAGGAAGCACAGAAAAGGATCCACAAAATCTAAACAGGCAGTACAACAAATAAACTCAATAAAGTACAAATATAGTAAATAATGAATATAGTAAATAACGAGCTTGTTATTCAGGGTACTTTTCACAGCTATTTTAAATGTTTTCTGTAATCTCCTATTGAAAGCAATTCTTGCCAGAAATTATATGGAGTACATTTCAGACAGATTTACCACAACTATTAATTGGATATTATGTGCTATTGTCTGGGGAAGATTTTAGTACTTGCATCCTCAATCACTTATTGTCTTACTAGCTTAACATATAAGTATTTTTACTTTAATGCCTTCAGCTTGTGTAAGTGCATGTATTACTAAAGTGTACTCTGAAAATGTGCCAGAAGTTTTGCCAGCACCATTGTGCAGGCAGCTTCTGGCATTTCTAACATACAGGTACATTTCCCTAGCAATGTCCTGATCCACTAAAGTGTAATTATGAAAAGTACTAATTGAAAATATACAAGAACTTTGTCCACAGATCCTGCATATTGGAGGGTCTGCAATAGGAGTTGGTTTAAGCCTCAAAAAGGTTAGAAATAGATGTGGATATGCATACAGACTCAGGGAATCTCTTTTCAATTAAAAACGTGTTATTTGGGATAAATTTAGAAAAACTTGGGAGCAGCAGGCCAACCAAATGAGACTGATATATTGAAAGAAATGTGTCAGTTTAGTAAATCAGAGGCACAGTGCAGGAAAGTTAGCACTTACTAACAAATCTGGAGGATTAAACTTATTATTAAAGTCAGAAAACAGTCATGTGAGCCTTTCTCACCATAATGCTGACACCCAAACTGTCCCCAATGAGCAGCAGGTGAGATTGTCACTTGTGATCTCCTTAAACAGACAGTCTCATAACCAGAGCACACTGCAAATAGTGTGCAAAACAAACTCCACTACTGAGAAAGCTGTGGTGACTGAGATCTCCTTTGATTCCCAGGACCCAACTGAAGGCTGAAAGAATAGAATATCAAGGGTAAGACTGGTGGTAAATGTATGTTTTGATGGGTAGCAAATGGTTCTCTTTTATCATTCCAGCAGAAAATCCTTAAGGACAGATTGGTGGAAAGCCTTACAGAAAGTTTCTCACAGATCTGACAATTTTTAACAAAAGATATAATGAGTAAAAAAACACAGCACAATAATGTGAAGCAGCTATGTTTAATATTTAAAGCAATTCTTAGTAAGAAAGAAAAATGGTGGTGGGACTTAGAGGAACAACATCCTCCATTTTGCACATGGCATTTCTTGTGCCCGTTACTCTAAATATTGCTGAGCAATCATTTCACATTACCCACCACAAATCACACAATTTATTTAGTCCATCATATGCAAAGGTTGAAAACACAGAGCCCAGTAAAATAGAGAGTTTGTGAAACTCTATGGACGAGTCTGTGAAGTACCAGTGTAGTTCAAACATTGGTAATTTGGCTTTTAGTTTAAGGTGAGTGGGGAAACTCCTGCTTCTCATTTTCAACAACTTTTAATTTCATGACACAATCACATCATACAATCAGGTCCTAAACTTTGTAAAGACATAAAAGGTCTTTGAACTTTAAAGGTTAAAATAAGGCATAGACTGAAGGGCATGGGACAGGCAAATTGCAGTGGCACACAGATAACACTGGAAAATATCCCTTCAGGCCAATTTCAGCTACACCTTCCTTGTCCAAGCAGGAATTATTTATTCTCTGGTCATAGCAATAAAATTTTGGGAAACCCTGACCTCCATCCAAACCAAGCAATCAGAATTTCTGTATCAAGAGGAACAGCTTCCCCTTCTGCAACCTTATTCCCCTTTCCCTCCCTTCCCCAGGCTTTCTCTGGTGAGAGGAAGGGAGCACATCCATAACACTGCTGCTCCTGCAGGCCCTGTCCCAAGGTCCAAGCAACTTACATCAGGATGCAGGAAGAGCCTTCACACTCTTATTGGGCATGCAGGACACATCTCAATCTAGGCCGAAGAAATTAGGAGATTAAAGTTAGAACATGCTTTAAATGGATCTGAGTGAATAATTTTTAATGAATGCATTTAATGATGGATGAGTTTCCTTTCTTCTTACCATGAAATGTGGGGAGTGGGTTGCAATTTCCTTCACATTATTCCTTCCTCATTGAATTCTTTTTTAATTCTTTTAAAGTAAGGAGTTGCTACTCCAAGCACAAACTCACTGTTCAATTGCAGTTAGTCCCATAAATCACTTAATATTGTTTCCATCCTCCAGTCTAATGAACATAACTCATGGAATCAGCTTTTTGGTACACAGGCTTACAGAAAGCACATTAGAAATTCACTTTTCATAGTATTCCTGTGTGAGCTTAACATTAATTTTCTGCGAACAGTTATGCGATTAAAGTTTAATAACTCTGAGTGTGTGCAGGAAATGACACCAAAAGCAACCCCAAGATGGCTGAAGATTTGCTTGCAAATTTGCACAAATATAAGTAGAAATTGTTTCTGCATTATTCATCCAACTTTAGACCTAAACCAAATATGTCTCACTAGCAGCCTTGGAAACATATGATGAAGTGTTTTAAAATTCCAGTAGATGTCCCCACTTCTCCCCCAGCAAGTCCTTAAGTACATCTAAAAGGAGCTTTTGAAAACTCAGTTTGCACTTCATCATGAGTTGTGAAAGCACAGAGACTCCTTTTGCTTTGGGTTACATTGTGTTTTGACAGAAAAAGAATATATCCATTTTTCTAATCTGTGCCAATGAATTAATGAGCTTCTAGAACTCCTGCCACTATTGCAAACCAAGGCACGTGCAGATCAGCTGCCAATGGTGATGTTGTTACTAATACAAAACTGCACCTAGTGCTGTATTAATTTTTTTCATTTTTCACTTGATACTTCATAAATACCAAAGTTTTAAATGATACTTTGATTGTAACGATACCTCTGATGGTGACTACAGTTAGTTTTCCAGCGCTCATAACCATTCCCTGCAACATTTCATTTGCTTTTGTTTCCCAAGTTTCAGCAAGCCCCAGTAGTGTCTCCTTCCTAAACATTTGGGTTCAATTCTTTTCAGCTTTTCCTTGCTGTTATCCTCTCCTCTCATGAAAAATGAGGCCTCATGCTTCAGTTCACCTGGTTTTTGCGGCTACATTTTTCTCCACTCCCACTGGGAACAAGACACCCATGAGGCCTGGAGTTCTGACATCATGGAAGAAGGCTCATGCTTCTGGTCAGTCACATCCAGACAGACATTCCCAGTAATTTTCCTTTTTCTTTGCACACTAAGTCTCTAGGGAAGAAAATATTTTTAAATTAATATCAGATGAAACTCAATTCCAGATAAAATCTGCATCTTTGAAAAACAACATCAATGGATATTCATTTGCTTACACTGACCTTGACTCCTCACATGTGAAAATTAATACATTTTCTTAATTAATTATTAAATAATAATTATTCAAAATTTAATTAATAAATTAACTAATAAATTAATAAATCCCTTTATGTTTCTCTGCATCATTAAATAAAACAAAACAAATTTACTCTGTTCTTTTTTAAAAGCAACTCAGACCCACAGGACATTGTAATGTGAAAAACCAAATTAAGAAAACCTTACTCTGCTACAGAAAAAAAAAATCTTTAGTCTACACTTCATTTTCTGAAGAGATTTTAATAATCTTTTTCTTTAGAGACAAATTTTACATTTTCTTAAGAATATTAGAGGACAAAATTAATTCTCCGCAGTTCCCAGGGCAAGGAAATGTTTTGTGTGACTTTGTTTTGTAACTTTAGCAGGTGGCCCCAAGGGAAGCTGACTTTCTGGCTACATTCGCCCCTTAAGACTTGGAAGAGAGTTTGGATGCATAACAGTGTATAATGATCATGTATTTCTGATGACTTCAGCAGTGGTTTAAAGATTTCAGAAAGGTTCATTTGCAGGTCTCTAGATTACTTGCTCTCATTCAGATTTCACCCAGATTAAAACAGGCAAACTGACTAAAGACATTCCAGATGTAAGGAAAATTGGTTCTTAAGTATTTTAGGAAGTGAGATAAGATTCAAATGCATCCCTTAGACTTTTTAAAATGTCTTTATTCATGGGATCAGGTCACCAGAACAAGTTAAAAAACTATCAAGTATTTTTAAGAACATTTAAAACGTTATTGTTGCAATTCCTTTCCCACCCAGCTGCAAAGGGGCCTCTAAATTACCCTATTGTCCCTGGGATTTGTAGAATAGCAGCCAGAACTAACATGAATCTGAACAATAGCAACACTGTACTCCTTCTCAAGAAAAAAGAAAAATGCAGTCTATGGCAAAACATTGGGCTGCTACATGACAATTGACTCTTTTAGA
Organism: Melospiza georgiana; assembly: GCF_028018845.1. Classification (NCBI taxonomy): domain Eukaryota; kingdom Metazoa; phylum Chordata; class Aves; order Passeriformes; family Passerellidae; genus Melospiza; species Melospiza georgiana. The sequence continues at coordinate 18,451,121 of NC_080435.1, forward strand.
AGATTCTCTAATTGCTTTCTAATTTTAAAAGAAACAAGTTTTCATGTTAAGCATTTGAAATTTTTTTCCTTGTTTGAAAATAAGTTAAATTTGAAGAGAGATTTTTTTCTTGAACTGTTAAAAGCAGTTTATTGACAAGATTATGGAAATAGAGGAGAATAATAAGACCAACTGTTCCTGATAAAGTTGGTTAAGTTTTCCAGAAAATGCTTTAGTATTAACAAAATAATGCTGTCTTACACGGAGGAAAGGGTATTTTACTAATTATGTGGTTTATTTGATTGCAGTTTTGTTAGATTTCAGAAAAGCCTGTCATGAGTAAACAAATAGTAAGGAAGACGATTCTTCAGCAGGCAAGTGTTACAAATAAAGCAGAAAGAAAGAGGTATGCAGACAAAATCAGAATTATCCACAGGGTTGCAGCTCTCAGCTGTCATGATGGGAACAGAGAGAAGTTACCACTCAAGGTTTTTTGAAAAACTAAACAAGCCCAGAGGGTACTGAGTGAAGGCAGGGGACACCTGAACTCCACAGGGGCCATGGGGTAGTCTCCAAAGGACAAGGACCTTCTGAATCTTCAGCAGGAGGAGGCACTTTCAGCAAGATCTTTGCTTTTGCTTGTATTTCATACATTTCCTGTCCCTTCGCCTCTCACACATGGTGTTTGGTCATTTGCTTGGAAAGGTAGTCCCTGGGTGAAATTAGATTTTTTTTTTTTTTTTATGATAACACTGTCATTTCTGGATTCAAGGTAAAAAGGGACATTAAAACTTTGTGAAATGTCACAAAAGAAAACAAAATATAAGAACCTCTTTGGTAAAATCTTTTGCAGAAGTTTTTTATGGTGTTTTTAATAGAAACATTTCTAATTTTTAAAAAAATCCAACTGTTTAAGAAAAATTTTTTTCAATAAAAATATATCCATACTTCATAGTGAAAGACACTCTACTTTAAAAGTACCTTCAAAATACTTAAAGCCTGAGATCCCGGTGTCAATAAAACCTCTCTTCCAAAACCATATTTTAGTGATTTAATTTTCAGCAGCCTTTTTGATTATTGCTCACTACAACTGATTGCATTTAAATCTGAATTAAAACAGCTGCAATATTTTATTGATACAGATAACGAGAAAAGTGAACAAATTAAAAAGGTGATCAAAGGATAAATGAAGGCAGAACTTCCACTGAAGATGAGAAGCAACAAAAGTATTGCCCCATGAAATGGGCTCTCAGATGAGCTTGCAAGCAACAGAAGTGCTGAAACAATTTTCTATAAATTAAACAAAAAAGTTTGAAATCAGCTGTTTTTAGTGAATGAAAGCTGCAGCTGAACAGGTGCTGGACACAAAAGGCATTTCTATTACAGCCATGTCAGATCATTAACTGCAAAAAAGCTCCAAAGACATTTGCACACAAGGAATAACCAAGGGTCACAAACAAAAAGACCATACTGATACTGTCAAATTAATTGGTCTTTGTTTTCAATATTTTTTAATATTTTAATTTTTTTTTTCAAAATAAATTCTCTTTAAGTGGCCTCAATTGAAAGGAACAATTTTACAGACCTCAGTATCATACAAAAGGATGGAAAGGAACACTTCACTCCTGTAGTTTTCAGCTTATATAGGCAAGAGAAACAAAAAATGAGAATGGCAACAATTAATGAATATTCATCTGGTCTTTGCAGCAGAATCCCAAAATTCCATCTGAGTGCACTACCCAGCATGTTGGTAACTGTAAGTATGATGCTTTCAAAAAATAAAAATAGATAAAATTTGAGGACGAATAGTTGTGAGATGGTGATAATAGTGCAAGTTAGGAAACAGACAAAATTTTAGCCAAGATGTCAGACCCAGAGATTGCCTTGATGCAGATATAACAGAGCACTGGGACAGCACCTGCAAATACCCTGAAAAAAGGTCACAGTCCAGTTTCACAGGTGTTGGGTTTGAGCTCTCAGTAGCTTTCCCTTTTACTGAGCTAATCCTTCAGCTGCCATTCACTCTCAAGGGGAGCATTAATGTGTTGACATCAGGGGGAAAGACCTAAAGAAAACTAGAGAGGAATGAAGTTTTGAACTACCACGTATCTGTCATCTGCAACATTGACGGAAAGCATATTCTTGACTCAAGAAAGAGTTCCCAACCTTTGCTAGCTCAAAGATTAAGCTACAGTAAGAACAGCAACAGAGACTTCTATGGGTTTAGCAATGGTCCTGATGATAAGCAACTTCCAAGACAGCATGGGATGCTATAGGATAGGCTGGAGCACCTGGAAATAGTCCTCATTTATCTGTGTCTTACCTGTGATGTTTTGTTCCAGGCTCTGCCTCGTAATGAAGTATCCTTTCGTCTTCTTCCAGCTCAGCTGATTACTTTTGGGAAAGAAGGTGCTCTGGGTTTGAGGGAATTTGTGTTTGTTCTCTTGTTTTCTGGGGAGTAGTAGCTTTCCTGGCATGTGCAGTAGCTTTCCTGGCAGTAGTTTTCCTGGCATGTGCAATACCATTGATGAGCACAGTGGTATTTCACATATTGTCCAGGATAGCTCACTTTGGAGTTCTTACTTAGTGTCTGTTTTTCTTCTCCCTTTTTTTCAAATACAATATATTTTTCTGTAATAATAAACCTATAATATACTCTGGTACATTATCATGAGCTTTATCAATGAGTTGGTGCAGTTATTTCTTGTTTTAAAACACAGTGGCAAACAGAATTCATCACTTAGCACATACCACACAAGCAAATGATGTCTTTGTCATTTTAAAAGAAGAGTCTGATCTTGCAAAATTTTCTGGTTTGTGCTTGATATATAAACAGCATGTAAAACCCCAGCTGGAAAAGTGCCTCCCATTTGTCTCCAGACTGAGCCTGGAATTCATCTCTCATGATCTGAAGAAAGAGTTAGATGTCAAGGTGTTTAGACAGCTCCCTCAAAGGAATCATCAGGACTATTTTTCCATACTTCTCTCTGTGGTCTACAGAATGGAACTAAATTACTTGTCTGTCTATGCTTGCAGAACTGAACTTCTAACAGTTCACAATTCCCCCCTAGATAAGGCACACGATCATTTCTTCTACTGATAGGATAAACTTTTAAAATCATTGATTTGTGTTAATTGCTGCTCTGAAAAACAAAAAAAGTTTTTATTCTTAGTTTCATATTGTAAGATGTATTTATACTTATTTCATGTGTTAGACCTTTACTCATCTAACTCTAGCAAGAACCTGGAAACCTTGGGTTGCCTCTGGCTCTTCTTTACTTCAGTGTGAGCAAACTGATTTATAGAAGTCAGAAAAAGCAGCATCAAATAAGATTCCCCTAGATCATTTGGACCCATAATTATTCTTTTGATGCAAGTGAAAACATACTTGTCTGTTTCTGGATCCTTTTAGTTATACCTTCTTGATTTATCAAAATCTTTGTCTCACCTGAGGAGCATACATAAGAGACATAAATTGCTAGGTTTATCCTTTCAGAACTATTTTAAAAAAGACCTTTTTACAATATGGGGTATTAAAAATAAATCAGACTAAGTAGATCACTTAGAAGACATATGCATTATTAGAGTTTTTTATTATTTAGGCATTCTAAATGTTGTGAGAAATATGGACAAAAGCTGGTTAAAACCCAGAGGTAATCCAGAAAGCTTGAAGAAGAGGATATGATCAATGATTTGTAGCACAGGTGATGAAAGAGTGATAGGTGAGGCACTGCATTATACACACCTACTTCTTCACATCATTTAGGCCTTTAGATCTTTTTTAATTTCTTTTCATAGCAAATTAGCAGCATTACTTGCTACCTTTTTTCTTTGCCCCACTGGTTTCCCATATGTTTGTTTGGGTTCTAGGCCCACTTCAATTATTAAAATGAAAAAGTCAGCAACTGGCTGTTGAAAATGAGAGAGAAGAATCTTTGATTTTACAGTGTTTGGTCTGCAGGTCTAGTGGGTTACTTTTATTTCCCTGATTCAGTGATTATTTGGCTGAAAACTGATTAAACCATAAACTCTTAGCAGGTCTGCTTGTAAAGGTACAAAAAACATTAAAGTATAAGCTGATATCCCATGCTTTCTCTCAGGCTTTTTGGAGGATATGTTGTTCCTTCCCCTTGTAATAACAATAAATAATTCTTTCTGTTCTAGGTGATCCTAATTATATCTATTTAACAAGGTCTTTTTGTTCCTTAGTTTCTCAGCAAAAACCTTATCAATATAACAATTAGCAGGACTAGACCTTGGAATGCAACTCTGTTAGATAACTAGCAATTATACAAATACACTCCCAAGAGGAAGAAATTTGTCACAGCTGGAAAAAGAAACTCAGATCCCAGAGCAAGCCAGAAAATAGAGATAAGGGTCTCCACAAAGAACATAAGTATCTAGAATAGATGATCCTGTGTTTTTCTTGTTCCCAGTTAGCTTGTCAAAGGCCAAAAGTATTCACTCACCTTCCCACCAGTTCTGCACTTCCAACTCCAATTAACAAATTCACTCTGGACCTTTCTTTCAATGCTTAATGCCATCTTCCCTCCCCTCCCCTTGAAAATGAGAACATTGGTGAATAATTTACATTGTCTAGAGTGCTTCTTTAAATGCATTAAATTTAATATAAATTAAAAGTGAATATCAAAGAAGATTCCTCAAAATGCAAAAGCCAAGGTTATTTTGACTGTTCATTGCTGTTATCTAAAAGGAGATGGTCAACACAAAAATTTGGAACAAGCCATATAAGAGAACAAAGTCAGTCTTGTACAAAGGCAAAATCCTACAAATGAAGTAATCTTTTGGATACTAACAGGCAAACCCAAAAAATAGTTAAGATATGCAATTTACAAAGACATTATTTTATTCTTTGTAAATACAATTTTAAATTGAAAAGGTCAGACAAGTAAAATTCCACATAAGTGATTCATGTACCAAGTACACAATAAACAGAGAATAACCAAACTATTCTATGAATGAAACATCTGGGCCCTGAATATCTGTAAACAGTTTGAAACCAAAGCTGAAATTTGAAGACATTGTCCAAAGTTGCTGGAGTGTAAATCAAAATTACAAAGAATCCTGCAGCTCACTGCATGTTTGTTAAGTATTTCTAATCTCGTACAAAACTGAAAATGTTCAGAAGAATTTAAGTGAAACAACATTTCTAACAAGTTTGACATTCATTTTCCAGGAAGATGAAACCCATACCTAACTACATTCAGGCTCTACAGGGCAATGAGTCCACATAAATGAGCTGATTTGGGAATGTATTACACATACTCTCCACTCTTACTCCTACCTGTATATGGATATACACAGGGAGTCCAAGGATTAAGCCATCACAATACTTTAGTGAAAATTTCTTGATATTAAATACTGTATTTCATACTACATTTGAAAGCAAAAATGTTTATTCTGGCTTAAACTGTTGTTTTTTGTCCATTTTGTTTAAAAGCTGAAGAGCCACTTTCAAAGCAAACATTTAGAATCAAGAATTCATTCGGAATCCAGAATTCTCATTCAGAAGTAATGAGAAAAAAAAATTAATATTTTTAATGACTTATTATTTCCAAGTGAATCAAGAAGTAAAATTAGAGGTATGTTTATTTTCCCATAAACTTTAGCATATACCAAAATAAAGTGCACAGCTCTTGGTGAAAAAATCAAAGCCTAAAATGCTTTTGAGGACACTTAGGTGACAAGAGATCTGCTGAAATGGCTCTTTCAAGATATATTTTCTGCTGCAAATAGGAGTTTCACCTAAAAGTACTCTTCTTCTGTAATATAAACAGCCACATCTGTAATATGAACACATTTAAATGGAAAATATGGGCCTAGAATTATGGACCCATATTGCAGATTGAGAGTATCTGTAGTAAATTCAATCAATGTGGGTTCACATTCCTGTATTTAAGAGAAAATTAGTTGTTACCAACCTGCTAACTGAATATTTGATTGATCTGTTAGAAATTACATTAAAACATTATGAGCCATGATGGCATCTTCTTAATAGCTCTTTCAGTTCACTATGCATGTGTGGAAAATTTCTTTAAATGAGATTTTAAATTTACCTATTATGGGATAAACTCTACTCCATCTAGAAACTCCGATCTCTGCTGTTAGCTGAAGCTGACAGAATGAAGTTCTGTACAGAAATTTAGTACAGAATTTGATGTGTTTTATCAGGGACTGCCATGCTGTCAGAATGATAACAAGATTTTTTTTATTAGGTCTTTTTATGAAATTTATTAATTTATTGTTTCTACCAAGACAACCATGGCTCACACATGTATTTCCGCTTAGGAAGAAAAATGTTGAAGTCCATCAATAATACAATATTTTTAAAGCTTTACAGTACCATGCATTTTAACAATCTTGGAAACTTAAGAAGTTGTCTCAAAATAAGCAAAAAATCAGAATTCATCTCTGCGCTTACTAGAACATCTGATCCAACACTTTCCTTTGAATAGCTGCTCATGACAGAGGTTATTGTAAGTTTTGTAAGGTTTTAAAATTCAGTCAAGATAGAGCTGATTATACGGAGAGGTCACAAGAAAGACATTAAGGCAGAGACTTCTTAACTCATAAAATCAAGGGAGAAAAAAGTAACCACCTTTGTCTCACTGCTTGAAGGTTTCTTATATACAGAAGATGTGGAAGGCAATCACAGCTTCACAATTTCCTGGTGCTTTTCGTCCAAACACCACATAACACTAAAGAAACATTAATTAATTAAGCTGCTTAATATATCTACAAAATACAGCAAGAAAAGAATGTGGGGGGGTTTTGGCAGATATCCTAGAACCTTGATGTTGCTGCTCATAAAATGATCCAAAGCAATGTTTGGAAGCCATGAAAAAAAATTAAAACTTTTTTCATAATCTACAGAGTGCTTTGAGAAAAATCAAGGGAAAAAAAAAACACCACCAGATATTGTTGGTTGAGTAATTTTCAATAGATGTAGTTTTTCAATGAAAGAAAAAAGAAAGAATTAAGAAGAATGCTCATGGAAAAAAAAGTTGATTTCAAAATAACATCTGTTATTTAGGTTATCATCCGTTTCTCAACTCCCACAGCTCCTAAGAGTCCCATTTAAGTTTTAAAAATACAGAACTAGTTAGCAAGCCAGAAAAATGAAAATTCAAGTCACAATTAATTAAACTCCTCAGGTTATTTAGTATAGGTGTGAACAACTTTTCACAAAAACAGTAGCTTGAATGGTAAAAACATGTCTGGACATTAGCACTTCCAGTTCTTGTAAGGCTTGGAAAGGAGAGAAAATTGTCACTGTGTAATGGTTTTAAATCATAGGAGAAAAATTTTACATTATGAGATAAAACATACACCATCCAAGATTTTTCTAGAATTCTATGGATTTCTTTAGGAAATTTCAGTCAATGTAAATAAAGAGCTTTCTGTTATTGTGTATCCTCTGATGGAACAGATCTTTATACAGCATAAGAATGTATTCAAGCATCATTTGAAGCCAGTGTTTGAACATTTTTTGGTAATTTTTCCCTCAGTTACAAAATTCTATTAAAATATAACAGTTAAGAACTGGACTCAGACTGTAACATCCCTTTCATTTCAAAGTATATACTTGCAGCTTTTAGGATTATTTTTCTCCTAATACAGATGAGGCTAAAACATTTATTAAAAAACCTACAAAATGTCCTAACTATAGAAAAATATCAGTGAAAAAACATCATCAGAAGCATTTAACATCAGAGCAAAAAGTTCTTGGCTTCATTACCTTAATTCAACTATATTAAACAAAACATTTTGCTAGATGGCAATGATAAGGTATTGTGTGTCTTGGCAGGAAAATGAAATAAAAAATTACCTTTGCAAACCACAGTAACAAGTTTTCTGCCTTTGCTCTGACAAACCACATGTTCATGGGTTTAGAATAAATAAGTCATAAATAACAATAGGACTAAACCAAAATAAAATTGTACACGTGCTATCTTACTGTGTACCTATCACCTTCATCATTGTTCAAAGGTTTTTGGCTCCCATTTATACAAAGCTCTCTTCCATATTTGTGCACAGCAGAAAAGAATCCACGAGTCTGGGCTTTACCAGCTGCTGAAAATCTGAATCCTCCAGCCCATCAGGACTCATCACTGCCAGTCTCCTCAGGGCTGCCTAGAAAAACAAAACAGCATCATTGCAATGCAGTTTGGGAAAGGTTTCATTTCAGGTTTGGCAAAGCCTTCATTGCAGAAATTCATTATAACCATACCTAAATACCAGCCAGAACCCACAACTGAACTGTGCAGGTCTATGAGTTCTGCTACCTGGGTAATCTCTCCTCCCTGTCTTCATCTGTCAGATGAATCGGCTCTCATGCAAAGTTATTCAATATCAATTATTTTGGGGCACTTTGCTTTTAGACCTGAGTAACGTCTAAGTACAGTTCAAGCCCTCAGACACCAGTGGCAATACCTATCAGAGCTTGAAGCAGCTTACGTCTCAAGAATAATATTTTTGCCACATTTTTATCAGAAAACATCTTCAGGCAATTACTAAAATATCAGGAGAAGCAGAATTTCTGAGACAGGGAGGTAGGTAACGTCTCAAGCAATAGGCATGGATTCAAGGAATGTGCACCAACAACTTCAGTGAGACAGAAAAATCATAGTCTGGTTTGTTGCCATTGCTCTGTGGTCTCTGCTCTGACCACACAAGATTAACAAGTCTTCTTGGCATGTAGGAAGAATAATCACAGCATTTTCTATGCTCACATTTATACTTTCTTCATCCTGAGTGAGACCTGCTTAAATGAACAAGCTGCAATAACCAAGCATTACTATTATATTTAAAATAACATTAATATCATAAGGCACTGTCAGATGATATTCTTCAGTCTTCATTCACCAGAGTTTGCACTCCAGCCCTAGATCACCCATGTCCCCAGAGGCCTCTCACAGAAAGCTCAGTGAAATCATTCAGCTCTGGCATTTGGCTCACAGTGCATGCAGTGCAGGGCCAGCAGATGGGATCTTTCTCCTGAGCAGAGACAGTCTTAAGCTTCTGGTGCCCACTCCTTGCTGGGCACTGTATTGTCTTGGTGACACAAATAGAAAAAAATGGATTGGAGTGGAAGCAAGAAATATCTTTTCCTCTTTTTGGATGTTTTACATAAATATTTTCGTATATAGGCGTGAGTGCAGATAAAGGGCTGCTACCCCCATGACTCAAGGCTAATTTCAACAAACACAGAACCATCACAGGATGGAATTTAGGAATTAATGAATCCTTAAATTCCAAAGTGTTCCAAGGAAATTTTTGGTGCTCAATAATGTGAAGATGGAGCCATTTTTCCGTATGTGCTTAAATCTTCAATCTGAGGATGAATAATTGACAGCATATAGGATTACGCTTAAGGGGAAAAGCAGGAGACCCTGACATGAATTTAAAACATTTCTGCAATACTTATGCATTTTGAAATCTAAAGGGATGTTTTTTCCTTAATTTTCCAGAATGAGCATGAAAGGAAGACTAAAATGTACATACCAGACATGCCACTAAGACAGAATCACTGTTATTTCTTTCTGTTGGTGATCTGCAAAGTTTAATCAGGCGAGGAATACCTGAGAGCAACAAAAGAGTGTCAGGAGAAATAATTTAGAAAAACAACTTCTTATTTTGTGATATTTTTTAGATGCATCACATTTATCCTTTTTTAGTAGATATGATCTCTAATGCAAAGATGATATGCAAATACTTAAGAGACCTTCCATGGAGATATGCAGTTCAGAGCAGTCATAATTAATAGTTGTAAAGCATAAACAAGTAAATTGGGTTTACTTGCTGCTGCAGTTTCACAGTGGAAATTGTGACCTCCATTTCTTCCCTACCAATCTTCCCACACACCCTTAAAAAACTCCTACCCAAAGAACACATTCCCTCCCATTGGATTCATCACATCTGGGCCTGCTGGGGTCCCAGCCTTCTGTGCCCTGACAGATCCTGCATAAAGGAATGAGGATGCAGCAGCGTCATTTGGCACAGCAAGGCACAGCTCTGTGCTGAGTGGTGCTGCACCTCAGGCTCCTCTGGGAAACAAGCCAGAGGTTCATTTGGTTCCATCTCCTCCGTCATCCTCTGGACATACTCTATAGGGAATATCTCTCACAAAGTTCACCAAGTGAGGCTAAACATTAAAAAGAGCTTCTCCATGACTGGCAGCTGCTCCCGCTTTCAGTGCCATTAAGCAGGAGACACCTCCTTACAGCTGAGTTTTACAGCTGCCTCTGCCACCTCGGGATCCCGGCTGAGCCGTGCCAGGGTCACCGCAGATTTCTGCTGCACTCGCTCACAAGCTGCAGCTTCTGCTGGGTTTCCAGAGGAGGATTTCTCAAACAGCATCTCCATTAAAAGCTGAACACCTGAAAGAATACAAGAGCCATCGTTATCCACTCTCCAACAAAAATCTCAGTGCAAAAAAGTAAAGGGGAAAGGAAAGCTGGGCTAATACAGACCAGCCACTGCCCAAAAAGGGAGAATGCAGAATACATAAATGAAGGCTGCAATTTTGACTTCAGTGCCCAGGCACATCTGATCTCTGCATAGGTTTGTCTTCACTAGGAAGCTACAGAACTTCTGGAATTAGAAAATGCACTAACTTTTCCCTCCTCTAAAAGTTGGTATCTTAAATTTCACTAATTTATTTCAGTCAACCAAATGTAATTCCTTATTTGCTTCTAAATTAACCTGAAGGCAATCACTAACTGCAAAACCTGTAGTGACATATTTCAGGTCACCAAACAAAGTTTCACTCTCAATTCAAGTAATTATTTTTTGTTTATTTATATATTTTTAAGCAAGACTTTAAAAGTTTCCTTCTCAAACTGTTTAAGGGTATTTTAGAATGAGTAATCCTTTAATAAAGGAAATTATGAAATTCTGTTTCTTGAATTTACTGTATAACTCTTGACTCTAGAAGAGATAATGTTATCCCTGTCAAAGTGGCTTCATTAACTTATTGTTGCCTGTAGGAGTTGATATTCTTCTTGTAGCATCGCAAAAAAAGAAGATGATTTCTCCTTTCTAGATAATTTTAAATGTAAAGACAATTATGTGCTATTAGACTCCATATGCTATTAGGCATTCAGATTACATCAGGTAGCATCAGAGGATTTTAACTGTTAGAACATTTGCATAAATAATTCAGAGAATTATCATCAGAACCATGCAGCTAGATAATAATCAATCAACATACAAAAAATTCAGAGTTGAGAAGAAAGTACCTAAATTCTCCAGCATTCAAAGACCATTCTCAGAATGTGGCCTCTGACTAGCACCTGTTTATTATAACATGAGGCAGACACAAAAAACATTTCCACACAGGATGAGTGCCAACCCCTCTCAAAAGCCAGGGGGCAAATGTTTCTTGTGAAATTCCATGGCAGAGTATGTACACAAATCTTATTTACTGTCATTGTCCCTGACAATCCACTGCAGTGTCTAGCATGAGTTAGGCCTACTTGACCTAGCCAAGCAATATATGTGAATTTTCACTGTAATTTAATGTTTCCCAAAAAAAAAGGAAAAAAAAAAAAAAGGCACTCATCTTACTCTATTGCTTGGCCTTGAATTTGCTGGTAGATGTATTAATAAGGCATTTACATCTTACCACAATATTAACTGTATTACCACAATACAGCTTGCTGAAACACTTTTTACTTTTTTACTACTATTCTTTGCATCTAGGATTAAGGCACACACACAGAACACAAACAATGTGGTCACAAATGCAAAGTTTCCTAAAACAGTGGCATTTTATTTCATTTGTGTGGAACCATCCCCAGGACTCATTTTGCATCCTGCAGCAATGTGCGATATGCAGCAGAGACAGGATGCAAAATGAAGCTTTATTAGTGAAGCCTTTCTCCTCTACCTTGTAAGTACTACATTCCCATCTACTCTGACTCTACAGAAAGAAATAAAAAATATAATTCAGTTAAAATACATACCATTTCCTTGAATGATTTCTGAAGCACACTGGTCCAACACAGACATGTTTGCCAATATTGTTACCACCTGTTGTTAAAAAGAGAAGGAAATATGAAGTCCAGTCCTACAATTCAGTAATATTAAATACAATTGTGGTTCATAAAATAAATATGGCAGAAACATGGCAAATATTTGGGAGAGCTGTTATTGCGCTGAATCTGTTCGGGAAAAACGCTAAGAAATCCTTGCAAGAGATTTGGAGTTTTGAGCTTTGATTCAAGGGAATATTTAAGGAATATTTTCCAGTTTTGTTGAAGTCAAGAATTTTCTGCATGTCAAGGCACTGTCTCAAAAGTAACTGGACTTAAAATTCTGTTTATACCTTTCTAGAGGTAAAAAACCATGGTTAAGTTTTGTACCAACATATTCTGTGTTGTTATGTGCACAAGCTCATTCTAAGATCTTGATTTACAGAATTTCTTTTCCCAAATAGCTTTAACTGTTTTAGAGATTAGGTGTAACTCAACTTGCTTAAAGTGATGCAGCAAGCCACTGACAGAGCCTGAACCCTGTGGTGCTGTTGGCATTCAGTCAGCCATTCCCTCATTGATATCACATACTTTCTCACACATCCTGCAAGACATGCTTCTCAGTCCTTCAAATACTTTGCTTTTTGCATGCAGACACATCCCAATATTAACAGCATATGTGAGAGACCAAATAATAAGTGCTAGAGATCTTCATAATGCAAAACAGAAATAATATTCTTTCTTAAGAGGTATTAAACTTTCTCTAATGTAATTCAGGAAAACTGATCAGACTCAAAAATAAGGGTCAGTTTTGGAACTGGTTTATCAGCTTTTAACAGTACAGTGTCACTTCAGAAACCAGCAAACTTCTTAGATGTAAGGAGGCATAAGATCAAATCACCATTCTGATCTCACTTTGCCATTTTAAAAACAAGGATGACTCATTTCCGATGCTGTGACATAAAGGTCTTCCACTTTTGAAGGTGGTGTTACAGTGTCATCTCCCTGAATAAATATACTTACTTAGCATGCAAATGAGTTGCTGAAACTCTACAGAGTGACAGGTAGAAATATGGTAACTCAGTGTATGTCTATGTATTTATTCCATATTAATTATTAACTGTGTTGCAGGCAGAGTGTATATGTTTTCTCATTCTAAATTATATCCCGTTAATGAAAATTGCTTCCTCCGTGCAGAATCTGTACCCCATGTGGCTCTCTAAGCCACAGATGAAGAATTCAATTAACCACAATTTGAATACATGCCAATTATTCCACTGCTTCAAGTTATTTTGTCTAATAAGTATTTTCATACATAAAAATAGTTTGTGTGCATCTTTTGACACCAAAAAATTATTTGAGGTTATAGCTATACTTCCTTTGTATTGATTATGTGGCCCCCATATTTTGCAATATTTATGGACTAGCTTAGAGGGTTTATTTGTAACATTCTCCAGAGGGGGGTAAAAAAGACCCTTATGATCAATGACCATCAAGTTCTACCTATATTATCTTCTAAAATCTTAGTAGGACTCAAAAGGTAGCTAAGCCATAGAATAGCTCACTCCATATGGATAAACCTTTTTTTTCCCAAGAAAGTCCATTTTCCTGTGATGTAAACAACATAACAAAATAGGATAATGTAAAAATATAATAGGCAAGCAGAATAAAGAGTTGATTTCAAAAGCTCTATTTCCCCTACATTTTCCTCTTTTAAAGTTCATGCAACTTACATGAAAATTTCCTCTCTAACACAAACCAAAGTTCAAGGAAGTTTCCTATTAAGGATGAACTCTCTAGAGGAAAACACAAACAAATGTAGACTCAATTTGCTTCAGAAAGTAACACTTCTGTAAGCACTAGTATTAATGAAGTCTCATCTCTTTTGGATTTAGAGTTGATCAAAAAACATAAATAGATGTTTGCCAGTAGATCCTCTCCCGCTGTAGATTTTTCTTTTTGTATACAGGAAGCTTATACTGCAGTCTTTATCTTTGCTCCTCTTCCCATTATCTGGCTCCCAATTTCATAAAGCCTTAGGCAGTCTCAAAAATATCTATGAAGTCCTGTTGAATCAGCAAACCAGTTCAGATGTTATGGTGAGACATGGAGCACACAAACAGATAGAGATAAAAGTAACTGCCTCATTTCATACTTGAAAATTATTGGAAACGAATGCATACCAAAACCTCTTTCAGAAATGAAATTACTTTCAAATAATTGAAAGTCTTGAAGATGTTTAACATGGAATCTCTACTGTTCAACTGCAATTTGTAGTATCAATTTCATTAATTGCTGAAGTAACTGATGCTGCAAAAGAGCACATTCCGTGATTACAAAGCATTGGCACCTGACAGAATTTACAGTTCTTGCAATTATTTTGGATTCCTAACCCATGCAATGAACTTGTGGTCAACTCAAAGTGTAAGAAAGAAGACATCCTGAAGACAAGCTGCATGAGCTCTGGTCATCTGTCATTGCCTCCCTACCATGGAGAAGGAATGTGCTGAAGCCACATGCCAATTATTGACCTGTGGGATTTGTAGATGCGCTATGAAGGAAATTTTATCAGGGAATCCAGCATAATTCCCTACCCCAGCATCTATATCTCTGCTAAGCAGATCTGCTTTGGAGGTGGATCTTGACCCATGCATTTCCAATACCTGCATTTTATCAGTGCTCTCCGATAGACTGACACAGGCTGGCCCACACTCCTTTCTCAGATCTCCAAATCCATCAAGAATTGCAGGTGCCTCTCTCTGCTAAACCTGGTGGCTGCAGCTTGTGAACTGGGAGCCCTAAATCCACTGTACTAATGAAGACCATAGAAAAATAGATTTGGTCAACAAAAAAATCAGCATAGAAACATAGAAAAGCGTGGGTTGGAAGGGACCTCAGAGATCATCAAATTCCAATCTTTCTCATAGATGGAGACACTTCCCACTTGACCAGGTTGCTCAGAGCTCCATCCAGTCTGGCATTGGACATTTCCAAGGATGGGACATCCTCAGCTTCTCTTGGCAACCTGTTCCTGTGCCTCACCACCCTCACAGTAAAGAATTTCTCCCCAATATCTAATCCAAACTTACTCTTGTTCCATTTGAAGCCATTCCCCTTGTCCTGTCACCACATGCCCTTGCAAAAAGTCCTTCTCCACCTTCCCTGTTGGCTCCCTCAGGTCCTGGAAGCCCTGTGACATTTGTTTGCCATCAGAAGGGAGCTGGATGGATGATTCAGGTCAGTGCCACGAGTAGCACTGCTAAAAACAACCAGAGGAACAGACCTGCAGGGCTCCTCCTGTGCTCAACACCTGCCTGCTTGCCTGGGCTCTGCACACCTGACCCAGGGGGCACTGAGACACAGGGCAAGGCAGAACGTAAGCAAAGGAATTCTCAGCTAAAGCTCATGCTTTAGCACCTTCTGAAGGCACGCCAACTTAGCAAAACAGCAACATGCAGAGATTTCATTGGCAGTAGTAAGATTTTTCACAAGAGTAAGAGATTAAGCAGTTAAAACTGAACTTAAAAACTTTAAATTTTTAAGTTAATTTTGAATGTTTAAGTTAAAATTGAACTTTAAAACTTCAAATTTTAAAAAAGCACACCCAAAATCAAGAAGCTTTGAATGTTCATCTTTAAAGGGTTTGTTGGTGAACCTAGTAGACAGGGATATTTGAGAGGCCCCTTAAGACCCATGGAAAATTTTCCTGTATAATAAATAAAACTAAAAATAACAGTGTTATTTCATATTTTTCAAATGTCAGTACAGCATTATCTTCTTAAGTGTTGCAGTTACCATGGAAATTAATCTGAAATCTAATCAAAAATCTCTATTTTTATAAGCCAAATAAGTAAACAGATATTAAACACAGATACATCTCTAGTGATAATATCAGATATTATTATAAAATTGGCAGTGTTGATCTTTTTTGGTTGTCCTATATATATTTCATAACTTAAAATTTGTTTCTATTCCCACGTAGTTTCCTTCCACTCCCTCAGACTTCCACACATATTGAATTCATGAGTGGTGAATCCTCCTTTTAAGTTCTGTAGTCTGCTTTGCCCTGAACTGTAGGAATTTCAGTTGTCAAGAGGAATTTAAATTTGAGAAACCATGGTTGATTAAGAACCTTTAAAATAGTTTTCTTCAAACAATAGTCACCTTGGAATATTTTTTCGCTAAAATACATAATTACTAACTTATTTAGTTATATTAGTTGTTTAGAAAAGTTTTATTTACTATAATAAAACTTTTCTAAACAACTAATGGTGACTAATGCTCATCAACCAGTGTACAAGGTACTAAATCTTTGCTGCAAAAATAAAAACTAGATATAAATGCTTTGCTATAAAATAAGATACACTGAGAGTGTAAACCTGTAGTTATCAAAGAGATTTAAACTTAAAGAACACTTAAGAACAGAAGGCCTCTCTGAAAACTTTCCCTTAGTGAGAGATTTGAGAAAGTCTTTCTCTTTATTGTGAAACAAACTCCTAGGAAGAAAGATGCCAAAGGATTTAGAGGATGAAAGCACATATTTTAGCCTGCTAAAGGGCCAATATTTTCCACAACTGAGGGTCCCTTACCTCATTTGTGGGAAGGGGAAGGGTCTACAGATGTGGAAGGTGTGGTGCTAATATATCTTTATTGATAATAAAGGCACACTGCTCAGTAGGCTTTTATCAACAGTCCCAACATAAAAAGAAAGACACAACCTCAAAATAAGAATTAGCGAGTAATTTAATAGAGTGGCAAAGTAGATCAATATAGAACTGCTAATTCTCTCAGTTAGTTACTCCTTTAAGGCTGATTCATTGCTAAGTAATATTAATTTTTGTACACATTATAAGAGCATTTTGTAATTCATTCAATTAAATAAGCATAAATCATAGTGTCTGCAAAGTTCCAGCTAGCCATCTTCAGAAACAAAGTGGCACCTGAATATAACTCAGAAGCAACATAGTCTCTGTTTCTGAAGGTAAATTAAAATCATCTGAACATCACAATTCAAGATCCATCCACAGGGAGACAGCAAAAGAGTGCATCTAGCAGGCATCAAGAACAGGCATTACAGCAAGTTGAGGTAGAAAAAGCCTTTCAAGATATTATCTATCAGGAGGAAAAACTTCAGTGAGAAATCTCTGGGTATTCTCTCTGGGACATTATAATGCTTGAAAATAGGAAATAACTCCAATGGCTTCTGATAGCCATTTTTGTGATTGGGAACTTAGTTTTTCTTCCTGAAAACAGACAGCCAGATGAGCAGAAGAAGCTAATAACCCCTCAAAATCAAAACAGTGGTTGGAGACAGGATCTGCTTGCAAAGTCTAGGTTTATTCTGAGACTGTGCCAGAGAAATGTATTTTTGGCATGCTGAGGCAGAGCAACAGAGACTAAAGCTGTAGGAAATTTACATTTTGGAATGAAGTCTTTACTACATTTTTATTTATGTTACTTCCTCTTGCTGACTAATGTAGATAAGGAGCAGGCAGAATAGTCAGGTTCTCACATTATTTGTTTTAAAGAAGCACATAGGACATGCACCCTGGGTGGGTCACATTGTGAAAATACACATCCCATGTGCCCCACCAGGGCACATAACTAACAGTGACTGAGCTAGTGGCCACAGTTTTCTGTCTTTCAGGTTAAAACCTGGAGGAGAAAGAATCTCTCAGACTTCCTTCAAGGCATTGAAAAGCTTCTTTGTGTTTTTCAAACAGGCTCAAGCAGCCAAAGGCACCTAAGAGATCTGATCTCCCCAGAGCAGAGCACAAATGAGCCTTTCAAGACAAATTAGTTTTTCAACTGAGCTGAGATTTTATTCTTTCAACTGAACCCCTTGCTTTGCAAGTGGGAGCACACTGTCCTATCCTGCATAGAATCTAAAATATGAGAGGCAGAATTCTAACTAAGCAGGAATTTTGTCCCAAAAATCTTTTAGCTTTTAACATAGTCAGTTTTAGAGCCCTGAAATATAACAATCCATAACATTGACCATATAATGCCAGTCAGTGCTCTTATCTATTTATGCTGGTCACATGTGCATGAAAAGATAGAGATAAGCGGTTAAAAAGAAAAATAAAAGACATCAGCAAAATTGTTACAATCTTACATAGGAAACTAACTGTAATATCATTAATATAATGGTATGGTTAAAATTCAGATAGTTGGGTGAGTTTGGTCTAATTTTCATTTTTGCATCTGTTACTAGCAGTCATGTTTCTTTCTTGATTTCTTGAGCTTTTCAAAGCAACTTAATTTTTTCATTTACCAGTTCTCTTTCTTGCTATATTAGTTGAAATCATGTTTTCTCAGTGTGATCTAGTCAATACTGGAAAAGATCCTACAATTTTAATGTACAATTTACCATCCACAGAGCACAGTCAGGCCTCTCAGAGGGAAGGGAATTCCAACCACCTTTCTAGTGATCATGGTATTAATGCCAGAGCTGGATATTAACAGAGATCTGTGCAAGAAAACAGTGCAGATACCCTTTTATGAACTTGTCCACATGTAAAGGCTTTGTTAATAAACTCTCCAGTATTCAAGAAATTTAGATTGAGAAGTAGTACTGCAAGTTTCTCTCATACAGACAGGGTTTTTCAAAGAAAATCTAAAAAAACTGTTCTTCTCATTAAAAACATTATTCTCAAAGTTTTTCACTGAGGGTTCAGAAATATTTAGAAATCAAAACTTCTTTATATTATAGTAACATCTGTCTCTAATCTCCTTTTGACACTACAATCTTCTTTCAGGGAGGGGAAAAAGGTGAGGAAGGACAGGAAAAATAAACACAAATGCCTAATAAGGAACAAAAGGTGAAGAACAGAGAAAAGAATGTGGAACCTAGAGGAAGGACTTAAAATATTAAATGAAACAGAAGATCTCAGTGTCTAAACCAGCAGCATCTCCCAAATACCAAGAAGGCAGGAAAGAATTTATTAGGAAAAAAATAAGCAACAATCATTTCCAATTTTTCCTTCCAGCTTAAGAGCCTTTCTCCACCTCAAACTGTTTTGAAACTTAACTCACTGATTTTAGACCTAGGAATAACCACTTTAAAATGGATGTGTTCACTGCACATTAATTCTTTGTCTGCCTGAGTAAGAGAAGCTAAGAAGGTGTTAGGCTATACCTCCACAGCTTCACAGGTAAGGTGAGAATACTAACAACACTGAAGAGACAAGTGGGAATGCAGAGAGAAAAATTGTATTATACATAAACATACTGTGCCCAAACATACATATTTCATATTTTTCTATGTTGAATCTGAGACGATGGTTAAACTCAAAAAGATCCTGGATGATAAAGAGGCTAAGCACCTCTTCTGACAGATCTCAAACTCCACTAAGACTGCATACACTACACTGCTGAATTTAGGCATAAACCCTTCTGAAAGAACATTTTGATGGTTTTTTGAAGTAAAAAATCTGCTCTTCAGAGAATAAGTATCTGCAGAAAGAAACAGAACGTGGGACATTCATATCCATTTTGACCCAAAACTGGGGACAAAGGAATCTGGGAAATAGTGCTTTATGACTGTTCTTATATAATGTATTTTGTTACAAAACTAAGGAATCTCAGTAGAATGTTGCTGGCTACAGAAACAGTCACATGCCTCTGTAAAATGGGCAATGATAATCTTGTTTATCAGTAAGTCCAGTTATCAGTTCTAGATTTCTCTCCTGACCTAATCTAACACTGCCCAGGAAATGAAAGAAGAAGGAGGTTGGTGTTTGGGTAGCAAAGACAGAAAAGGTTGGGGTTTTTTTTAGTTTAAGTTTTTTTAAATGTTTTTTGTCATCTGGACAAAAAAACTTTACAGAAGTCATAAGACAGAACAATTTTAAAGGTGCTTGAGCAGTAAAATATTTTTTGCAGTCAGTGCACAATCTATATCCAAATCCTGGGCAGAATGTTATTTATTATGTTATTTATTTGTACCATCACAGAGGGTGATAACTAATAATAATTTTATGTCCTGTATAGAAGGACATAGTGTGAATTTAAGATGAGGTAAAATGGCACAAAAGAAAACAAATTTCCATGTTCCTTTGCAGCATTTCAGCTTCCTCCCAGGTTTGGTTAACAGTAAAGCACACTCCAGTCTAGCAGAATAGAATTTTCTTAAATCAGCATTAACACTAAAGTAGTAATATAGTTAGAAATATTAGGTAGCTTTCTATAAGTAGTTGTGCTACTTAAATTAAATATTTGTATGAAAAACAGAGCATTTAAGTTTGAGGGGTCTTTTATACAATTTTCTATTTTGTATCAGCTATGTAAGTTTTTACTTTGTTTAATCACTTAAATATTTAGTATAACTTATTCCAAATCATCTTTTTTACTGACCAGGATGACTTGGTCATTCAGAATGGACATCAGTGCATGAAAATATATTCCATATTGTTTCCATTATCCAAAATAGAATCTTGAATCAAAAATTTTCAAATCTACTCATCTTTAATGTACATCTCCCTAGGCAAATGGCTACTGTCTGGGACATAATATTATATATACTGGGAAAAGATTCTGAGTACATTACTTACCTAAAAGGATTTCCTGTCAAAAGCCAAAATCAAAATTTATGAAACCAGTATAAAATATAGTATTGCAGTGCTGTTTTTTTAGCTGAGTGTATTTTCCTCATTGCAATGATAGACACAGAGCAAATTAAAAGTCAAAGTATTCCATGAGACGGCTGTAAATTGGCATCCAATATACCATCCCCACCCCCAAATACAAGACTGAAGCAAGGGGAGCTATTCACTCAAACACACTTGTTCAGGAATTTGAAGGAAGACTTCTCTCAAGGCTTTGGCATTACCAAAACTGTTTAACTGGCAGCTCTTAAAGACAAGATGAGCAGCACTCAGATTCCACCTGGACATTCAATGCTCAGTAAAAACCCCAAGGAAGGATTTTATAGTTCCCATAGCTGCAGGAGCCAAGGAGGCAGCTCAGAATGTCCCTGCAGCACTCCACAGAGAACACCACCCTTGCTGTTCTACGTTCTTGTTCTGAGCAGGAAGGTGAGGTGTTCTGGGGGATAAGATCTCAGTTCTTGGAAGGAAGCCATTCAGTTTGCTGTTCATCTAGCTAGTGAGATGAACTTACAGCTTGCAAGCTGCAAAAGGCCTGGAATTAGCCTGTCACCTAAAAAAAGTCATACGTATTTCTTTCAAGATCTACCTTCCTCAAAAAAAGAAGGGGCTTGCTCTGCTACCCACAGAGCAAACTGCAAACTCACAGCTGACAGCAGAATTCAGATGAGGACATAAAAAATAAGGAAATCAAAACTATGAGAGCATACAGGAAGAATTTTTAAAAAAGACTGTGAAGGATTGTACATATGTAATAGTACACAGCCATGACAACACCACAACTGATATCTCTGACTTTGCCCAAAGAGCACTACAGCAATTATGGCTTAATTCCATCTTTTTATACACAGACCTGAGCTGAAAAACTACTAGGTGCTATTAGAAGCTAAAGCAGCCCTAGTAATCCCTCTAGAATACCAATAATCAGTTTCTAGGTTCCACTGTGCCTTAATCTCCAAGGCCTGGCTGATGGCTAAGGATGAGCAATGCCTTCTCTGGCAGTGCAGATCCTAAATCTGCCATAAGTCATCTTTTCTTATCTAAATCTACCATAAATCATCTTTTGGATCCTTCAGAGCTGTGAAAGGGAAGGTTGTGAGGCCTGAATGGTGGAAGTTTAATTACACTCACAAGGTCTCATGGACAGAAGTAGGTTAAGTTTGCTGAGTACCAGCCTCCATCCCTCAGTAGCCACTACTGAACCCTCAGGCCTCATGCACATCACTGCTGAGGCAAAATTAATCACTGAGACACCAAATAAGCAGTGCCTCTGCACCATCCCAACGCATTGGAGTGTCTGAGAGGAGCAAAAGAATTCCCCCTGATTTCATCTGTGCATTAACATAGACCTTTAGTATTATCTAGTGTCCCTTTACTAAAAAAAAAAAAAAAATTAAATATTGGTGAGAAGGAAAGAGAAAGGCAAAAGCACATTAGCAGTATTTGCCAATAAAAATTTGCAAGCCATCTACCAGGCAGACAGGACTTGGTCCAAAGCCCACCGACGTCAATGGGCTGGGGATCAGGTCCTTATTCAGCTTTTGGAGCTAATTCCTCTTTGAACTGACAACTCTATATTTAGGCTCCATATTTATCTTTGCCTCAAAGCTCTGTCCAGTCAAGTTTTGAATCCCTACAAAGACAGAGATCCCATAACCTCTTTGGGTCTCTGTGTCACTATTTGGCCTAATTCATGATGAAAAAAAAATAAATTCTGCTATCTTAGATATATGGAATTCAACTTTTTTTTTTCTTTTACTTTTTGAAAATCACATTAAATCTGTCATATTTTTAATGCTCACTGAAAAAAATAACAAAAAAACAACCAAAACCAAAGAAGGAACTGAAGCAGATAAACAGAGGCAATACAATGAAAAGAACCAAGAAAGGATTGGTTATGTCAAAAGAGACACAGTGCTGAAATCTTTTGGCTTTTACATAAACATGACAGAGAAATTCCTCACCTGATCCCGGGAATATGGAGTATCCACTATGTGTTTGTCTGAGCATGCTGCCAGGAGAATCTTCATTGCATTTAACTGGAGCAATATTTCACAAGCCATGGTATCAAAGAAAGTGATGTTGGCAAGAGCTGCTGAAGCCAGCAGGAAAACTTCACCTGATGAGGCTTCTTGGCACAGTTCTAGGAATGCAGAAAATAAGCTGGATAAAAGTCACTCCTTCAATGCAGCTGTTAAAGGCAATATTTAAGCATCTGCAGCTTGCAATAGTGATCTTATTAGCTGATATCAAGTTTACAAACATGGACATAAAAAAAGGAAACAAAAAATATAAACTTAATTTTGTCAGTTATGTAATATCATAGAAGGGTTTAGGGTGGAAAAGACTTCTAAGATCATCAGCTCCAACCAAACCCATCTCTGCCAAGTCCATCACTAAACCATGGGCCCAAGTGCCACATGCACACAGCTTTTAAATACCTCCAGGGATGGTGACTCAACCACTTCCCTGGGCAGTGTTTTCCAGCATTTAATAATTCCCTCCATGAAGTAATTTTTTCCTAATATCCAATCTAAAACTCCCCTGGCACAACTTGGGGCCATTTACTCTTGTTCTATCACCTGTTACTTGGAAGAGACCAACACCCACCTCACTAGAGCCCCTGATGAACGATATGCTCTACCTAGTATACCGTTCTACTGGGAATATTGCACTGCATGTTGTTCAAAATAAAGCTTAATATAACTAAATAAAATCAAATACAGGAGGCAGAAAGCTAAAAGTAAATGATCCATATGAGAATAATTCCATCCTCTTCTTTAGAACAAGGTACATGTTGCTTATCTCTAAATCTATTTCTCTGAAGTCGAAAATCATCCTGCATATTTTTCAACTTCGGTAAGTGCTGAAGAGACAGCTACCTTTCAATCCCTTGTACATGTGTACTTTAACTAAGATGTGAATCACCTGGTAATGGGATTTCTACATGGTTTAAAACTTAAACATCTTACAGTAATTCAATTACTGAGTTATAAATATTACAAGGAAAGTGGTTTGTGATTACTGAAATGGGTCTTGCAAAGTTATACGTGTTCTATTTTTAACACTTACATTTCTTGGGCAGAATATGTACAGCTAAAATTCCTGCTCAACTTAAAGAGCAACAATTGAGGAATGATCCACTACCTAATACATTCTGGATAAACTGTTCAGATTGGCCTTTGACTGCAGTTCACTAAAATAACCCAGAAAATCATCTGAAACAAACCAGGTCAGATGCTGCTAGCTACAACAGAACCAAGCTCAGCGCAGGTTAATTCCACCCACTAGATTCCGGGCAGTGTTAGGGCACAAGCTTCTCCGTTTGCTGCTGGACGTCAGGAATAAATTGTTCCCTTGATTTCTCCATCATTAGTTCTTTTTTGGCCTACTGAAGAATGCCTAAATACAGCTCAGATAATTCCCAGCCACAGCAGAATCCTCAAGCACTCATACTATTCTTTATTTCTTCTTTAAAAAGCAAACAAGCAAACAAACAAAAAAAAAAAACCCCAACTGTATCCAAATTAAAGTTCTACAGTTTAACCAATAGGTTCACTAGAAAAAATTCTGAATTTACTGATCTATTATACATGAGAAATCAAACCAGAAAACCCAAACAGTACATTTTGACTTTGAGCTCTGGGAGACTAAATTTCTAGACTAGACAGAAGAGAATGCTTGAATGAAAGCTCCTGGTATTTGAGAGGGAGGGAGCACACTGCCAGAAATAAGGTATTCCTCTCTTTAGAAAGCAATAAGAAATGTCATCTTGTTTTTCCTAAAGTATCCTCACTGACTCAGGTTAAGGAAAGTCTTTTTGTCTCACTTTACCATGGATCAGGGGCCTAGACAAGAAAGAAGAGCTTTCATTTTTTTGTAACAATACCCCTAGATTATATGACACTCTACTTTTCCTCTGAATTATCATACAAATGCAGATGTAGTGGTGAGCTTGAGTCCTAGAAAGTTTGGAAAATACAACAGGCATAAAGGTTATCAGCTCTCAATATTCCTCTTTTCAGACAAAAACCAGACAAAAGGATGCTTTGTTGAGTCCTCCCTGGAGGACCGAGATAGACTTTCACACAGATACTATTTTTACAAATATTTATAAATTCTATTCACATGAGGCCTGGAGTAAAAAAATATTATGTAATTGCAGAATTCTCTGATTCAGAATTTAAATTTGTTATTTCATCTGTTAAGGGAAGAATGGTAAACATTATTTAGGGAATATTTCTAATGAAAGACTCATACCCTAACGTGTTACTTTAACTGGACTCAGAAATCCTGTGGAAAACTTACTGACAAGTGCTGTCACAATTTCTTCCATATTTTCCAGGAAGCTGCTGAGATGCTGAGTGAATGTGAGATGTGGAGATGTGATCTGGGCAATTACTGCTGCTGCTTCTGCATGGGTGGCTTCAGAATGGCTGGTATCAGTGAGGATGTCAGCCAGGCACAGTATCCCATCCACCTATGGACAAACAAGAGGTAGAAGTTAGAAATACTATAGGAAGCACTTTTGCAACGAAAGATGGTTTTCTATTTGTCTTTTCTTGGCAGTGACTAAACTACTGCATTTATTTTCAAAAATAACTTTTACTTGGTGGCCTTTGTGTCACAGGAAGTTTCAGTTTAGCAACTACAAATGAGTTCAGCATATGAGTCTGTTGTCCTGCCAAAAGTCTTGCAGTTCCTTCTTCCTTAATGTTTTTGTGAAATCAATTTTGGTCCAACAAAGTCTTCTCTGACAGACATCTAAAGTTAAATATAAATCCAAAAATAAGCTCTGATAAGCAAATGTTCATTGCTACTGTGCCTCATTTGAGCTCTACTACAAGACTCAAACCTCAAGGTCTAAACAGACAAAATTTTTTTGCCACTTTTCCCTGAAATTGTCACAAAGCCAACACAGGATCAAGAAGAATACTATCAAGATGACCCTGGCCAAGCATTTATATTAAAGCCAGGTCCACACATCCCTTGCATACTTCAAAGGGAAACAGTATAATGAGAACTGGCTTAAGTTTCTGCTTTTAGAGTGTTTGAAGTGCTCTTACACAGTTCAGGCAGATAGACCATATGCACACATATTGGTTTAAATTATTGGAGACCCACTGGCACAACAAAAGACAGCAAAGGGCACATCCATTGGACTCGTGAGCAACAAAACATAGCAAGGGAGTGTTCTCTGTGCACAGGGGCATAATGTGTGAACTTTCAAATTAATAGCAATGTGTTTCTCCCCATTTAACATAGCCCTGAATAACTTATCACATTGACAAGCAAGTTGTTAGACCATAGGATCATTTAGGATGTAAAAGAACCCCAAGATCACTGAGTCCAGCCTATGACTGACCACCTTGTCAAGCAGACATGGCACTCAGTGCCCTTCAGTCCTGGTGCCTCTCTTGGGCAGTACATTCCAAAGCTTGAAAACCCTTTTCATGTAGGAATTTCCCTGATGTCCAGCCTGACCCTTCCCAGGTGCAGTATGAGGCCATTTCCCCTTGTCCTGTCACTGGCTGCCTGGGAGAAGACGTCAAGTCCCACCTTGCTCCACCTTCCTTTCACTGAGTTGAAGAGTGATAAAGTCTCTCCCCTGAGCCTCCTTTTCTCCAGGCTAAACACCCCCAGCTCTGCACACTTTAGAGATACAAGGAGGAGTTAAGAAGGCTTAGTACTGAAATATGCTTCAACACTCAAACAAAAAACAAACCCACATTTGTGTTGCACATCCACTCTTAGCTCTGTTGCTCAGACTGCATTCTCTGTCAACTCAAAGCTTCCTCTTAACATCCATGTTAAGTCGTACCCATTATCCTCAAAAAGGGTATTCAGCAAATCTCTTATTCTCATTTTTGTTATTTATTAATACAGAATGTTGAGGTATCTTAATTAATTATCTTGCAATGGCCATGAATGAAATTATTTGAGAAGTACTGACAGTTACTGTATTTTATGAGAAAAGCTCTGAGGTAGATAGGAGTAAAAATTACCCTCTATAAGAATATTCACTGGGATGGAATTTTTAATGAGAAACAGACTATATCATTGAAACTCTAATAACACAGACAAATAGAAAAGAAATTATATCTCTATTTTTCCCCAGATCACAAATGGTATTTATTGTAGAAGCTCTAGCACTGGCAAAAAGAGAAAGAATAAATTTTCAATGTTGAACTTTTTCTTGACAAGCTTTCAACATTAATCTACCTACAGCAAAATATTTCCTCCTAGTTATGGCAGAATTCTACAGCTTGAAACACCAGAGTCACATAATTCACTGGGCTTCAAGGTATATTAATAGATCTCAGTGTCAAGAATTAATCTATGTCCTCACAAGATGATTTAGTACCCAAAGTGTGCTAGACAATATCATATGCAAAACCCTACAATTTTGTCACCTTGAAATCTCCCCAGATCACACCTTGTCTGGGGTCCAAAGGATGTTAATAACAACAGGCAGTATAAAAAGTTAAACATATTCCAAGACATTCAAAAAATACTTCACAAGAAAGTTCTTCTAAGATCCACTTCAGTCTTCAGCTCTAAATTTACTGGTTAAAATTCACTTGGCCTACTTATATTCAATGCCCTTGACAAATGACTTAAGAGTACTTTTATGCTGTTTGAGAACAGGTAATGGCTTATGAAAGACAGGTACAAGTACATGGTTAGATTTTTCTATCACCAGTAATTGTGTAAATCTACATTAATGATACAAGCTTCTACTGCTGTACTCAAATTTTAAATCACATCTTTGATTTCATTATTTGCTAAGTGATAGGCTTCGGAAATTGGGAGTTGCTGAATTGTGAATAAAAAAGCAGATACGATTTTATTCAACACAGCGATAAATTACATTTTGGGTCTGCGAAACCTAGCACTAGTTATTCTCCTTCCTTTTCAGAAACACGTAAAATACTAACAAATTCAGCCGAAAATTTTCTCCATACACTTTTTCCTCCCATCTTAAATATAGAAAATAAAATAATTCTACTTCAGCAGGCAACCCCATTTATAAGTGTCTAGCAATAAATTTTAAAATGACAGGGGAACAATCTAATAAAAGCACTTTAACATCCAAAAAGAAATTGCTGCTCAAAGCATTTTTATAATTAGGTTTCACACTGAAAGGAACTTTGGATGGCTGCCCTGTTTTCTGTTTAATTTTGGTGAAGTAATCAGCTAAATGTCAAATCTGTTCATCACCTTGGCAATACAAAAGAACCAGTTATCCAGATAATGCAAACAAATGAATTCCATGAATGCAACAAGATGCTGTGAAGCCCCTGCATTTGAGGAATGGCGTTCAGTAAATGCTTGATCACTAATATTTCAGTATTGATAACAGGAAACGTGCCAGGAACTTACATCCTTATGGACATAGCCCTGTTGTAGAAACTTAATCCAAGTGACAAAATAAATGTGCGACCATGTTACTGCATAGATCAAGTCTTCTGAAAGGAAATAATTTCTTCTTTTCTACAATAGGAATGAATGAGTTCTGGGGCAAAAGTCTTGTTTCTTCAGTATACCTGTCCTTCCTCCTAAAAATATTAAATAAAACTAGGCATCTGTTAAAGATACCAATACAGAACTTGGGATGAATTGCATTAATGACTTCATGATTTGAAATATTACACACAACAGCAATCTTAACTCTTTGTTTCCCACATGAGGGTTTAAGGCAGTTTTTCCATGCCACTCTGGGAACTAAGACCCATTGCCTTCCTTTTAAAAATGTCTATGTTAATTTGTATAAAATGCTGCTGAAGGCTTTTTCTCATACTTTCCCTACCATTCCTGTTTGCTCACTTCACATTCAGATGATCCCTACGTATTGGTAAAACTTTGGTCAAAACACTTTTTTGTCTTCTCTAAATTGATCTCCAGCATCATTTAGTGAGACTGGAAAGTCTTAAAGGCTTCTGTCAGCTCATTTTCCACTGTGAAATCCGTGGATAATGCTATCAGCCTAAATCTGAGTGGTTCTAGTAAGAACAACCAGCAGATTTCAAAGCAGTTTTACAGAAGAATATAATGGAGATGTCGAGATCCAGAGGTAGGGCAGCAAATGTGGAAAAAATATCACAAAGGGTATTTTCCATTAAATAATCTCAATTTTCCCAGAAGAGAATTTTAAAAGCAGAGGCTGCACCCAACAGTCAAGAACTGATAGATGAGAGCTGTGTGTTTTCTCTTGTTTCACCCATGCTGTGTAAAAGCACCTACACAGTTAACCTGTCCTAACCTGAAGCTAGGACAGGTTAACTGTGTAGGTGAAGACATGAACATATAGAAATTTATAAATGTGGTTACAAACCCAAACACATCAAAACTTATAGGATGAGGAAGAGGGTAACTGAGAAAGAAAGCAGGGAGGGAGGATCATCCTATTCATCCAGCAAAACTCATGTATTGTTATTCTGATGACTTGTTACTGAGTAATGGAATTGAATGAGATGATATAGTAACAAAGTGATGTCATTAAAACATCCCCAAATATAATCCTTAATAATCCAAATTACTGCAACAATTCCATGGCAGCAGCAGTGACCAGTGAACAAAACTGCAATGATTTTATAACTAATGCTGTACAACAGTGGCACCTAATTTAAAAGCCCTGTTGTGTACACCATGGAATAGTGTGTGGCTGAACAGAAGTTGACCAGTTCCAAACTCAGTAGCTTTGAAACTTCTGTCAATAACTTTAGCTTTGTATCTAAACTGGCAGTGAGTTGTGTTTTGGTTTGCAGCAACTTTGACTACAACTTCCCTTTAAAACTCCCTTCCTTCAGATGGAGCCAAGCTGATGAAGAGCTTTTTTTTCTTTCTGATGTTTATCCACCAAGGAGAAGTGTAAATTTGATCTAGGAATATTGTTATGTGCATAAGAGAAAATACATTTGGCTGTATCATCTTGAAGGATGCATTAAATGTGGCAATGCCTGAGTAGCAACCTTACATCAATGCTGCAGGGAGAAGCAAAGTGCAGAGCAAGATCAAATAAAAAGATCCTTACTCTGGACTGTCCAGGAGTCAAAAGATAAATCCTGTGCAAACCCTTTCTCCCTATGAAACCAAGAGGAAGCAGCCCTGCACCTCAAAATTCATGTTCCTCAGCACTCAGAGATGCTCTAAGTTTGTTGCAGATAGGAAGTACAAGTGGTTGTCAAAGAGATAATAGAGAATAAGTCATTTTATAGAACGGATGGAAAAAATCAGAAAAGTCAATATCCAAGACAAGACTTCTCTCTTGTCTTTGCTTCAAGGATAAGAGAATAGCTGGCTTTCAACTCCCTCAATATTGAGAACTGATGTGAAGCGTAAAATAGTCTTTTAAAGCATTTTTGTGGTTTATAAAAGAAACCAGGCACTGCACTGTTAGCCTAGCAATATTCACATATCCCCAGTCCCATAAATCACAGCTTACATTGCTTCAAACTACTCCCCACAAATATAAGTGAAATACCCAGGGATAAACTCACCTTTCCTGAACTACTCCTCCAATGTGATATCCCTCCATTTCTACAGGATAAACCCTGAGTGGCTGCAAAGGGCATGAGCAGAGACTGCAAAGGAATTCACTTGCAGCTATGCAGAAGTCACTGTAGTGCAGGTAGGTGTTCACAAAATTGATAAAACAGAAGGAAAACCACTGGTCACAAATGAGCACAGTGGCTTAGGAGGGAAAGAAAAGGCATTTGCAATTACCCTTTGCAAATACTCAACATTTGTTACATTTTCTTTCTCCTATTCTGTCAAACAATCCCAATAATGACTATGTTACCTGTAGATTCAGAACCCTGTAAGAATAAGAAAGAACAATTTATGATAAATATTATTATATATATTTAAGGAAGAACTATTCTTTATATATATGATAAAGATTACATATTATAAAGATTAAATTCATGAAGTTATGTGACACATGACACCAAATGTTTCTCAGGTTCTTGTGCCCTACATTTCTGAGGGCTGGATACAACAGCTTGTTTTTAAGCTGCAAGAATCTATTCCTATTTGTAGGGTTTTCTTGGTATCTGCATCTGCATTACAAATTCCAGAAAGTACATGCTTGTTTCTTTTAAATAATGGATAAGGCTTTATACGTTATGTTTTGGGGACTGAAATCCATTAAAATGAAGCCACACAGACCCAAAAAAGGACTTGTCAACAAGATGAGAGGAACTGTCAAGTGGTGTACAAGAATGCTGAACAAGATACTGGGACCCGAAGTTTGAATTAAGGAGAGACCATACATTAGTCATTTTCACATAGCCCTCATTTTTATTTACCCTGGGGGGTCATAGTCTGAGAAAAAGAAAAACACCCACCTCAACTACTCCTATAAACAAACAGGGGCTCTGGGTTATGTGTAGCAGGGCACTCCAGAAAATGAGATGTGCTCCCTGAAAAAAATATGCACCAGTCATCTACTTCTAAATAAATAATGTCACAGACACTTCATGGTGTGAGGGTAAATTCTCCAACACCTAGAGCCTGGCATTTAAAATCAAGAACACTCTTTCAACATGTTTGATTACTTTGTATCATTTAGGTTTTGGAGTGACACCATGGTTTTTATTTTCTAGTATCTCTTAGTGTAGTTCTTCATGACAAAAAAAACCCCAAAACTCACGCACATTGCATTTTTGGAGGGCCGTCATTTTATTACAATAATGAGAAATGGTCTCTAGCCAAAACAGCAGCATGGAGGTCACAGCCACTCATTATCACCTAATCTAACTCTCCATAGTGTCTTTCCTCTCTCAGGAAAAGTATCTGATAATCTTCCTGCCATAATTCTTGATTTGTTCATGTCAAAATTTTGAAACCTTAATTATGCTGCAGATTTATTTTATAATGTTGATAATCCCTGGTTTTATTATTACTATAATTGCACATACAATTTCTCTCATTGAATTAAAATTCTTGACCAGGTGTATAACATTATACCCTTTCACACAAATACAACCCTACTCTATTCTCAAATTACAACAATGGAAACACCACAGTAGAAAGCAGAGTTACATTAGAGAGGTAGAGAAAGTGAGCAATAGACATGCATAATAGTCAAAAAAAAGCACAACAGCACAACGTCCTATTTTAAATATGAGATTTTTGCACACTCTTTTAAGAAAAATATCCTTCTGCAAACAATTTTCCTGCATTTCTCATTTCAATGGTGTCAGTCAATTTAGCCTAAAAATATTCACCCTCTAAAATGCATGGCTTCTGCAGTATTTCAATCATATGTACACTAATCAAATGCACTATTACAGTAGAAAATTTGTATAATGTAATGTATTAAATATGCACAGTAAATTGCTCAGAAAAATGGTTTTATATCTAAATTCACATAGTTACCAAAACTGACTCAGTGCTTTACTGATAGTTTTCCTCCCAAAATTTCTGTTGCTGTTAAGAACAGTGTTATGTGGCACCAGGCATTAATAGAATTGTTTGCTACATTCATTACTTCACAATGGCTGTTCAATTATGTTAATAAATTATTTTAAATAAATTAGCTCCAGAACCAACCTTGGATGTGCCAGATTTTTATTGGCAGAGACTTTTTACAAGCAAGTTATAGAGTTTTATGATACCCATTTATAATGAAAACACTCACAGTACTTTTGCTATAAAACTTTTAGTGAGCAACTCAATAAGAGTTCATTCATGTTGTAATAACAACAGAGGAAATTGCTACCCTTATTTAAATAAAAAATTCACAAAAAGTGAAAGAGGGGTAGTTTTTATCAGGTGAGAAATGATAGAACTTCATTGGCTACAGCCGACCCAAGTTATTTGATCCTATGATTCCTCTCCTGACAGTTTGGTAAATCTCCTTGGGTCTCCTGCATTGATTTATGTCTATGACTGCAGTGGCAATAAAATAATTTCAGAATTGCTTTAAGCCAAAGAAATTCAAGTTTAAGATCAGCTGTTCCCATACAGTCTTTATGAGAAGTCAGAGGTCTACTAGGAGTCATCAGGTAAAGTGATCTCAGATGTTTTTCTCTCCATTAGCACCTTCCAGTGCTGCTCTTTGGTCAAATACAGTTGCTACATTGATTCTATACTAGAAGAAATAAGAACAATCCTTAGACTCTGAGAAAATGGAATATTTTTACAAGCTGAATTTTGATTTTTCTTCTATGCAATATTCTTTGCTGTCTTAACAGATCTCAACATAAAGAACCCCTCTTATGAAGAATAATAAACATATATTTTAAGTTAAGCTAGTGTTTGAACTAGGAGGAACAAAGGCACAAATTCTGTTACACTTTCAGTAAAGATTGTTCTTCCAATATGTGAAAATCCAAGGATAAGTACCATACAGCACTTTGATATAGGGGCAGTTACATTCTGCATTCAAAATCCTATTTCCAAGTCAGCCTTTTTTCATAAGCTGATCTAACATCAGAAAAATGGATCAGAACTGTCTGAAATTGAATTTATCTAGTGAACAGATTCCAGCTTCAACAGTCCAGGATCTTCTCAGGGTATTTTGGATAGATAAATGTGGAAGTGTTATGTTATGGCAAAGATAAAACCCCAATTTGCCTTATTTTAGCTGCTTATTTTAGATCTGGGAAAACAAATATGTTACTTAGGAAAGTCCCAAACAGTGTTCTGATTCTGTCATCCAGTCACTGCCTGTTTTTCTAATATTGCCCCTAATCCAAAAATCAGTTTACTCATTCTTAGAAAAATGCAAAGGATGTTATGGCAGAAGGAATGTAACAGCTCCAAAATACTAGTGTTCCCCAATAACACACAAGGCTCAGTTCTCGCAAGCAGGAAAAGCTTTCATTCCATACTCCAAACCAGATCTGTAAAGCTCAAGTCTGGACTAGAAATTTCACATGACCAAGCTGCATTTTGCCATCTGCCAGTCCATAAAGAACAGAAGAGCCACTGGAGCTCTCCACAGAATGCTGTTGGCTTTCTCCTGGACCCAGGAGAGCTCCCAGGATTAGGATCTGTTCTAGTTCACAAGGAATCAAAGACATAACTGGACATCTAGAAGTGATACTAGGAAAGGGTGACAGCTAGGTTTCTGAGGTATATACACATCACTCTGAAACCACAGACACTGAATCCTTTAGGTCAAAGAATGTAACCTTAAATTAAAATCTACCAGACTTTTAGAAAGAACTCAAATTTGAGGCATCCAAAAGAAGGAAAATGCTGTTTTGAAGGACAGTGCCTTGCCCAGAATGAAACTGTGGTTTACTGGACTTTCTCCTGAAACTTGCCTTCTGTGCACTCTCCATTCCCAAAAGCATTAACAAACAAAATCAATATAATTTTCTAGGCAATCTAATCTAGAATAATTCAGACTGTAAATAAAATATTTCAATGGAAGTATTTTTCCAGTATTTAATCTCTACAGCTGACAAAGAACAAAAAGAGAAAGAACTGTGGACATTCTATTTATATTTTCATCACGTCTCAGAGTACAAATATGTCCAATTTCACTGGGCAACAGGCAGAGTCCTGGTCACATCCTTCTCACCCTTGGGAAAGTGTAACAAGCCAGAACTACCACTGGAAGAAATGACAACAACTGCTGGGAAAAGCCACTGCAAAGTCTGAGCTACGTCTTTCCCACTATTTTTTACCAAAGATGAATTTAGCATATGAATTTAACTTTTTTTTTTTTTTAATTTACTTTGACTGATGTCAAATGAGGAAAGTAAACCATATAAAACAGGATTCAACATAAACAAATTCTACCAAATTCAAAGCCAACAAGGATCCTGGTGGGAAAAAAAGAATGATCAGTGTAACTGACTTTTTAAAAATCTCCCATGTTGCTTATAATTACATTAGTAGCCTCCAAATAAAAAAATCAAGCCAATCTCCCATACATGTTTTCTTTCCCTCTATACATAAGAGGAAGAGATGTTGTAGTAAAGGTCATCCAAAACTGTCTTGAAGGGAGTCTCTTGTGTGCTAAGAACTGACGGCTCTCTCCACAAATAAAGAGCATCTTCAGGCTTTATTTCACCCAAAATATGTGAAAAGTACCTTGCAATTGAGGCATATTAATGTTATGACAAACTGAAGGTTTAACATTCTTCAGTGAAATTAGGAGCCATCAATAAAAGTCCTTGCACCTAGACCTAGTTAGGCTAAGAACTGTTCGACCTCCCATGTTGTCCCAAAAGTAACTCTAGGTCTTTACAGGTTTCAGTGCTCTCAGACTGCCTAGGCACTTAGGTGTTCTGACCACATCTGCTCTAAAGTTCTGTATAAAAACCTAAATAGCAGCTGTTGCACTGATTACGTGGGCTTTTGTTTTCAAAATATTTATAGAATTGCCAGTTTTTCAAGCAACTTTACATGTGTACATACAGCAGTTAAGATA
This sequence comes from Melospiza georgiana, assembly GCF_028018845.1. NCBI lineage: Eukaryota > Metazoa > Chordata > Aves > Passeriformes > Passerellidae > Melospiza > Melospiza georgiana. The sequence goes on from NC_080435.1 coordinate 18,486,094, forward strand.
CATACAAGGGAATAGAGGGTGGTGGGCTTGCATAGGCTTGGATTTGGTTTTTTTTTTAATCTTAATTTGCCTAATCTGAATTGCCTGGGAGCCAAATTTGGGGTTTTTTAATTAAGTTTCTGTCATTAAAAACCCAGTTCAAATTGCACTGATATTTTAATGCACTAGGTGGCATAATGTTATTCATATCAGAGAAATTAAATGATTCACCAGCATCCAGATATTTTGTTGGATAAAATTAGTTACTCTTTCTGCCACATAAGAAGTGGCCACCCTTCACTGGGGTTTTGTCTGTGATTATGATTTTCACTAACACCCATATCAAACACCAATAACATTTATTTCCATATTGCTTCCCTTCAAAATAACTTCCATATGGCCAACAGCAAAGATTCACCATGAACTCTGGAGATTCATTAGTCCCACCACTGAGCCAAGACATTTCTAAAGCAAAGTAGATCCAAACCACCTTTGCATGATCCTTACCATGACAGAAAACTTACGTTTCCCACTCCTAATGCACAAAACCTGCAGGATAACTCTGTCATCTCCATTGCCAACCACCTGCTGGACAGGTTGCCCAGCAGCAACAGAGATGCTGGCTGGCTTTTTACTGACACTCATGGTTTAGATCCTTAATTGTTCTAGGGAAGAGCAATTTTAACCAGAAGTAAAATAGAGGAGTCACTACAAAGATGAATGGCCAAAGTAAATGGAAATACTTCTTCCAAAACCCTACGGATTTTTAAGAAAAGGGCAAATGTTTTTGTTCAAAATAACTGGCCACAAACCATTCTTTTGGAAAAAAAAATAAAAACACCAGCAGTCTAATCAGATGGCTTTTAATGAGTTTTAACTGATCTCTGTTAATTCAATTGTAAATCTTAGAATCTATGTTACTGAAAAGGTCTTTGACTGTTATATCCTTGCCTATCTCTCTCTCTCTCTGTGTTATTTTCTCTTTATTTAAAAGAAAAAATACTAATTATTGGTATAGGCTTACTCTTCTTTTTAGGACTAGAAGGATTAGAAACCAGCACTCATATCTTCTTCAAAAAACAAGAGAGAAAAAGAAGGAAAAAAAAAAAAGCCAGTGTCATCTTGACTTAAAATCACTTCCTTGCCATTACCACTTTCAGCAATTGTCATTCTTTGTCTTTTGGGTTTTTTTTTTCTGTAAGAAAAATCAATTGTAATTACATGAGTATGTCTCAATTACCTGTCCTTTTTTTGGGGGGCTGAATGTCCTGGTCTGATTAATGGGACTTCTCTGTCCTAATGTCTTCTCCGATGCCACAGGTCCTAAGTGCCTTACCTTCTTTGTACATTTTGTGGCTTCATTTTTACTGGTTAATACAAGACATAAATTCTTCTAGCAGAGAAATGTGCCAAAAATTAAATGCAAGTGAGTTATTTCATGTTTAAAGGAGCTTGAAGGGAAGATGAACCAAAGGAGAGCAGCAAACAGAATTTTTACTCAGAGTAACATCAATATCATTAATAAACTGGCAAAGTTGGTAAAATAAAAGTGCAGGGTGTGTTTCTCAGCCTCATCTGATACAGCCACACAGAAATTCATGGGCTGGAAAATTCACACACCACCAGTTCCCTGGGGCAAAAATCATCAAAAATCCTTTTCTGAGTGAGGAGAAAAGCAATTTGTCATGGCCTTTAAATACGTAAATAAATTTAGCTAACTGGAGCAGGAAGTCAGTCATGTGTCTTCATCCATGAATATTTCCTAGGTGAGATCCTGTGACGTGTAACCCAGTTATTCCAGGATACAGGATGAGACATGAGCAATCTTTAGTAACTAAAAGGTGACTTATGCCTTCTAACTACTTTTCTCAGAACAAATCAGGTGTCTTGCTCAAAAAAAAATTGCAAGCCTATTCTAACAGCTCTTTTGACTTCCCTTTAGTTACAATTGCCCTAGGCAGTAGTAAAACACCATGTTTGGATCAGCCATGAGGTTCACATTACACATTTGGGGGAGATTCTTACTCCTGAGTGACTTCATTTCCCTTTCATACCCTGTGGTCTGATAAAAAAATAAAGATAAAAACTTACTTACCTACAGCCACATGGTATGTGGCTATAGGCCATTCAATAATGCTATTTATTATCCTTCAAATGAACTTTCATTTCTCCACAAATTGAGTGTTTCTCAGACTGAATAATAACCAGATCAACATAAGTCCTGGAATGTGTTTTCCTGCATCCAGCCACTCTTTGCAGATCTAGAAGAATTCCAGCAGGGACAAAATGCCAAAGTCTGTGGTGCTTATAATGAAATGCTAAAATAAATGCAAAAGGAAGAAAGTGTTAAAACAGTTAAGGCTGGACAATTTCTAGGAACTCAGATCACCATTCTAATTCATCACATTTTTGTGATCTTATAAGGCCTATACACAACAGGAACTGAAATCTGAGCTCAACAACACCTTGCGTCCAAGAACATCATTCTAATTCACTCCATTCTTTTTAGCACAGCATGTCAGTTATTCCCAAATCCCTGCTCATCAGAGCTACTTGCAATACATGATTCCTGGGAAAGCAATAACCAGAAGATGACAAGTGCAGAAAGCCCCCTTCCCCATGGAGCAGCATGTTGACCACCCCATAGCAAATAATATTCTTTACAGAAATCTGATAGACAATTTATTTTGTAGCATGTTTTTTTGAGGCTGTTCTGCTTACAGCTTATTCTTAGTGCCCATATATTTTAGTGGTGCTGTGTTAGCATTACCTGAATTTAAAGCTTAAAGACATTTTTCCCTTGATAATTCCTTCCTTACCTGACACTCCCGGCATTCCTCCTGTTCTCAACTCCTCTCTCATGCACCCTACAGCCTTTCCAGACTGAAACTGAGCAAGGAGCTATGCTTTCCTTCTGATCCCTCTTTCCCCCCATGCACAAATCCTGCTCCTCACATTCTCTCCGAGTTTTTCAGGCAGATACTCTCAATATCCAGGCATTACTCTCAGGGCAGTGGGAATAGAAGGCATTTTTCTCCACTTCCCCAAGGATGCTCTTGCATTAGATGTTGCTTAAAGATTTTTTTTTAATGAATGCAGGTAAGGCAGAGGGTCTATCCTGTAGGAAAACAGGCCATCCAGGTTGTTGTGAATAGATAAGAGAACCTTAACTTTTCAGATTAAAACCCTGTTTGCCATGGCTTACCTTGATTTAGGAGGATGCTTCAGTGGTGCACAGCTTTAGTCCCCATAAACCTGCCTTCCCAAATCCTCTGCTGCCTTCCTAAACTCAGGATAGGTTTGGGCAGACCATGCCGAGGAGCAGCACAAGCTTTGCTGTAATTCCAATCTCCACTGGGTGCCACTATTGCATAGTATAATGTGCATTTACTGCGGGGCGTCAACAGCCTGGCAAAACTGACTTTTAACTTGGGCTTCCCTGTCGTGAAGTTTTCAGACCAGATGTGGAGAATTATCACTTGCTTTTTATGACCCTAAAACGCCACGTGATAATCATTTCAGCACAGAAATACGAGGATGATTTAATTCTTCCTAGATCACTACAGCTGAAAAGCTCTAATGCAAAAGTGCTCAGATTCTTTCCTGATTTTGTGCTGGAATAAGCCTTTCTGCCCCATGTGTGGATCTCTTCCTCCATGTTGACTGATAATCAATTTAGCCCTCTATTTTGCCCTATTTTTTTTAATCTCACTGCAGCGGGCCTGGATTAGATGACCTTTAAAAGTTCCTTCCAGCCCAAATTATCCTATTGCCTTGTCTCCAGCTAAAATGCTTTGAACACAGCTTAACCAGCACAAGGGGAAAATCCTACCACAGACACCTTAAAAACACTCAGTGCTCTTAAACTGTGTGCACATCCCAAGGATGGCAGTAACATTGAAATACATTATCAGCCCAGTTTTAAATTAATAGCAATTAAGTATTAGTTTTATGGAGTGGATTTAATTGCCATTTGATGGTGCATGGATATCCACAACTGGATAGATACCATTCTGGTGATTTGAGCTGTAATCTAAAAAGACTGAAATTTAATCCTATTAATCACTTTTTTAAATCATGGGCAGAAAAATTCAATCACCTTTGGTCTATTCCACATTATCCTTGCTTTCGTATTTTGCTTCATTTCCTTTTCCCAGGCCTCAAATAAGTAACTAACTAAATAACTAAGCAATATCAACTAATATTATATTAATAAATAAAAATATTTAAATGTATACATTCTATTAATATATGCAATAACCTATGGAATCAGATAAATAAATATTACCTAATGGATACTTTGAAAGCTTACAGAAAACATGCAAAATTCTTCCAGGCAAAACACTGATACCAGGAGATTTTCATGCCAGCCTCCCATCCTGGAATGATTTGTTATCCTACTCATTTGGCAGAGCTGACATAAACTGTTGCAAGTTGTTGAAGATGAGGGAAGTAGTGTCTCAGGGTTTATGAAGTTTACTTTTGTAACTTGGTCTTTCCTCTCACTCCTCTCAATACTCATAGACAGTGACACCAAGAAGTACAGAAATGTCTACAGTCACTGGCCTTTGCAAAGATCTCAGCCTTTTCTAGCAGAGATCCAAAATACTTCTTTGAAAATCTGATATATTCTGGCACAGGCTTTATTGCAAACAGAAGCTTGAGCAACTCTGCCCAATATTGGTTATATTAAAACAGAGATGGGCAAAAAAAGAGCATGTAAGGATTAATCTGGCAGTCTAGACTTTTCTAAGGCCAGAAGATAGAGCAGTAAGAGAGAACAAGACTATCCAATAAAGCAAAGGAAATCAACAAAAACAAACAGCAAGTCGAGTGAATCCTTATCTGACCCACAGTTGTTCAAAGCCAGCTAAATCATTGGCACCAGCAGCTCTACACGGATCTGTAGTGCAGGCCTGGAGGCAACAGGTAAGAGCTGTGCTCTGCACCTGGACATTCCTGCACTGCTGGAGACTCAGAAGTGGCTGTGGCTAAGGAGAAACAGATATTCATATGGCAAGGTAAATTAATAAGGTCAAGAAATTCACCCAGGGCAGGAAATAGAACCTGCAAAAGAAAATGGAAACAGAGGCAGAATTTCATACTGTTAGAGCAGTTCTGCTCTAGGGCTCCCTCAGCATTCCAGCTGCTGTTCATCAGACTTGGCAAACTCTGCAGGAGTGACCATCACCCATGTGGTTGCCTCCATTATGCCTATGTAGTAAATCATGTCAGGAGCAGCAACAGGACAAAAGGACTATCTACCTGCTCTTTAAATGGATCTGTGTCTATCAGGCATACCCATAAAGATGTGAAGGAAAGGTCACAGATGGAAAGAAGTTCAGGTATATAAACCAATTTGTGCTTATCAAAATCTGGGAAATCACTGTTTTTCTATTAACAGCTGAACTAAAAATTTCTGGGTAGCAGAGCCCAGTCCCACTTTAAGCAATTTAGGACACTTTCAAGAATCTAGGATGTATGTGGTCTTTCCTACCTCACCAACAGATCAGGAAACTGTCTGTGCACAGCCACCAGGAATGGGACTTGTGCTGCCTTCAGAATTCTTCTGGGCAATTGTCAGGGTATCAGAAGGCTTTAAGATCAGCATAGCTTTCCAATTTTATTTATTTTTTTAGGGTTCAATATGTTTCTTTGTTTTAACTTTCATTTCTTCCCTTTATTTTATAAATTGTAGTTAATCAGAGACTCTGACCAGTAAACCTGAGGATTAATAGCCAATAGGGTGACCAGGAAATTATGTCATCACAGATAGATCTTTCATGGCTCTTGCTGTACATCTTTATGTGACTCAGTACATCTTTATGTGGCACAGGGCTCAGCTTTGTGAGTGTCCACCTCTGCACTGCCTTCAGTCAGACTGAGGCTGTCACAAACTCTTTTCAGAAGGGACTCCTTTGAAAATTCAAGATATACATAGAAAATGCTTGTCTCCATATAAAATATAGCTGTACATATAGGTGAGAGGAAAGAATATAAAGTCCTGAGGGACAGAGGGAGCATCTGTAGTTGGTATATTGACCTCTCTGTTGTAACCAAGAACAGCAGTGTAGGGACTAGTAAACATAATTAGATAGTTCTGCTCTACTGTCAAATACCACTGGAGTAATGACATCACAGAATTTCATGGCATACTGAATAGAAAAAAAATCAACTCCTTCAGTGACAGATGTTATAGGTCCCCTATTGAGTGTCAACAAGTCTTCATGAGATGTATGTAAGAGAAAATTTGGCCTCCCTTCAAAATCCAATTTTCTGAAGTGTTCGTGCCAGAAATGCCCATTTTTAGCAACCCAGCTAAGCTCATTTTTAAACGAAGACAGACAAGAAGACATTTGGACTCTGGCAGAGACACACAAGTGTGTCTTATGGAGACACAACAGAAGCTAGGAACAAACATTGGTTATACCAGCTGGCTTGGGATTAGACATGGACTGTCTGTTGGATGATGCATTGGCTGGATTGTCACAACCAGAAAGTAGCAGTCAACTCCTTGGGGTCCAGATGGAGAGCAGTGATGAGTGGGGTCCCTCCTCAGGAGCCCATATTTGGACCAATACTGTTTGATATTTTCCTTCTATACTGTTTTCTTGTGCTTGAAACTAACAAAGTTTCAAAAGAAGTGGTGACAGTAAAATAATGTTTTCTGTCAGTTATATATGAACTATGAAGGAAGGGCACACATGTCCAGTGTGACAGAATTCTCAGTATGAGAACATCAGGTCAAAAGCCTTACAGAAGTCCAGATAAATGGTGTCTTCCCTTGTCCATGAGTTTAGTCACTCCATCACAGAAGCCATTCAGCTGGTCAGGCAGGACTGGTCCTTGGCTAATTTAAGTCACTGTGAAAACTTCTCCACACCTTCTTTGTGAGAACAAAGTGACAAAGATGAGTTCCTACAAAAGGAAAGGCTTCTGTCTTCTTGATTCTACTTGCTGGTCCCATGAGGATTCCTTCTTCATCTCAGTTGAAGATCCTTGTCAGACAAGCATATGCGTATGCCCTGACCCATACAAAACTTTCTGATCCATTCCCAGGGACTGCAAAGGAACAAACTGAAAGTCCTCATAAAGGAAAAGCTTGAGACAGGACTGCAAGGGAAGGAACAGTCAGTGAAAGAGCTTCTGTCTGGGAACTTAATGATAGGCAAGAGAAGAAAGGTACAGGTCAGGTAAATATACAAGCAATGCTGTTAGATGTTTAGCTAACAGGGTTATTATCTTTACCAGAAGAGGCTGTTTTTCCAACAGTTCTTTAAGTGTTTTCAAAGATGCTTTATGAAACATGAAAGTTTTAGTGTAAATCAGGCAGTGTGCCAGACCTAAGTGGTTTCCTGCAAACAAGCCTAAGCAAAAAAGTCCAGTGACACACTAACACATCTCTACATCATCTGCCATTAATTAGTGTTTACCCTTCCCTTATTTTAAGAAATACATGGAGACTCCTACTTATCATGGGTGAGCTTCAGGTAAGTCACATGGTAGCTCTGAGCTCATTACAAACCTGGAGGAAGAAAAATCTCACACAATTAACTTCCTTTGCTTTGTTAGGAGCACAGGCAAGACACTTCACCTGAGTAATGCCAGCCCTGACCTCAAACATACATCACAAGGAAAGGATACCAGGTTTCATCTAATTAGCCAGCTGGATTACACTGGGTTTGATTTCCTTTGTTTCTTTTTTACACCTCCCTCTGGGAAACAGTCAACTCCACTAAGGGCTAGTTTTTGGCCCATGTAGCAGAGTCACGATATTACCACTAGGAAAATCCTGAGTGAGATTTTTGTTTTTATAACAAATAACCCCTTTTGTCTGAGGGTAAAGTTAAACTGCTGAGCACTCATTTAAATCAATCAAGCCTACTGGTAGAATGTTTAATAGCAGTCAGGGCTAGAACTGGCCAACACTGGTGTTGTAAAGTTTCCTGCATATATTTTTAACTTGCTTTCTAAAGAGCTTTCTGACTTTTTTGCAGTGATAGGTACTGAGGACAAGGAAGGAGAAAAGAGGGTTTTACCAAATATTTTGACTGTAAATTTGGCAAATATTGTGTGAAACCAAACAATAACCACAAGCAACTGTATAAAATTAAAATTTTCAAAATACAAACTTGTGGATTTCCCTCTCGATAACAATATCCAGATTTTTCGCATTTTGGGAGCCCTCCTTGGACCTGATTTGCAAAGGTTCCTTAGTATCTGCAGCTAGAAAAGATTCCCAGCTTGTAGCTGGACTGAATTGTGTCACAGCAGGACTCTTGAAGCCTCCCTGCCTAAGTGTGAGCTCTGGGAAGTGCTGTGGTGCAAGGGCTTGTCAGTACCACTGCGACTGGAGGAAGGGCAGTAGCACTCGTGGGAATGCAAGAGTGGCAGAAGTGGTTTTGGAAAAGAGCCAAGTTGTAAGCTGAACATAAGCTGAGGTTTATGTGTTTTGCTAGTTTGAGCTACTACCAAAAAGCAAGCACAAGGAAGTGGTCAGTTGATTCAGAATATGGATGCTTTTGTGATGAAAACCAGTTTTCTGTAGTGTTCCCACGTCCTGTAACCCCAATATGTGACCAGTATCTATTTCCAGGCCAAGCCAGTGACTTTGTCTGACAGCCTCCATCATGTTACCCTCATGTATGACTGAGATCAGCTCATTTATGAACATACAGGGCTATTTGTTTCCTACTGGAATGACCTAAAGAAAATAAATATGGAAATTTTTTCTCTGGATTCCAGGAGAAAAAATTTCCTATTTTTGAGAGCTTTGGTCATGCAGTACTTCTGTAAATATAGTTTTATATTAGTAAGGAATCCCATAGCTGCATTTAGATGAATGAAGAAAGGATTTTCTCCTTTTGCTTTTTGGTAATGTGAATCTGAGAATAAGGTCCTTCAAAATTAAAAGTGTATTAACATTTTTGAAAATCAATGTTATGCAAGCAGGAATAGATACACAAAAAGCCATATAGAGCACTAGAAAACTCTCAGAGTTAATAAAGGTGGGAAAATAAACATGAGAGAAGGATTAGAAGGACAAAGTAATGTTGGTAGTGAATCCTCAGGCTCCAGAGGCATTTAAATCCCTGATGTGCTACCAGATCTCTGCAGGAAGGTACCTGCTCTCCTTCCTGCAGAGGTCTCAGAAACCAGTGAGGGTTTAGGTAAGCTCAAGGATCAGCCAAACAAGAAAGGGAAGCCCTGAGCAGTAAACTCTTCAGACTTTTCTATGATCCAGAAAATTCATCCACAATACTGAGTCACAAAATCTACAGCAGGATGGATTGGTTAGATCAACTATTATTATTAGCTATAAATTAGATCAACTAACTATATCTAACTATAAGTTAGATCAACTTATTATTAGCAGAGATTTTATAGAGGGCAACTATCTACTTGTGTTCCTTTTACAAGCATTTTCACTCCTATCTCTCCTTTATCATGGCTACAGATAAGCTATTTAGAAAGCACAACCTAAACACATTCAGTACATGTGTTTACACCTGGCTACAGATTCAGATATGAGATGCAACAGTTTCCTGGTGAGTGAGGAGAAAAGGTTTATCCAAGTTATTAATCTGTTAGGTCCTTCTGTAAGATCATCTCTTTCCAGATTTCTGCCTCTGTCAGGGACAAGGGGAATATTTGAGGTCCAAAATAGCTCTCTGCTTGCACTCTTTTTAAATGCTTCAATTGATTGTCATTAATCTCTGCCTTCAGTTTAGGAGCTGAGTAAGCTGTTTCTTTCATCTTAAAATTAAATTTTCTTGATAGATGATGATGATTATTATTATTAGGTAGGGAAAACCCACCTGTTATTTGATGTGCTGGCTTCTGTTCCTTCGGACATCATTCGTGGATAATTCTCTGCCCTGATCACTGTCATCACTTTAGGTAATACTTTAAATTGTTACAGAAAAATCATCATCTGGTAATTTCCAAATTATTTTTCATTTATAAAATTCTCTTAACATCCTGACTTTTGAAACATAAATCTGGAGCTATTTGGAGAGCTTGAAATAAAATACTTAGAGAAATATAAAATCAATAAATAGCATAAAATACTAACAGAACTGACTGCAAAAACCATGTGTAAATTATATGGGAGCCAAACAAGTGCAGAGCAGTAACCTGGCACCAGTCCAAAGTTTCAAAATGAAGTTGGAGGGAATGGCTATCCACAGGCACTGCTCCAAGTTGATCTTGCTCTTTGAAGCGTACACCTCAGTAACCTGGCATAACCTGGGGTCTTTCCTTTTCAGCTTTTAAAATCTATTTCAAGGAAATTTATCTTTTTAAAAAAAGAAGGAAAAAGAGATTTGTAGGGTCTATCCTGCATCTCAATTAATGAAACTGAGGTGTATAAAAAGGCAGAGTTGAGGGATAGAGTAGAAGAGTGGTTGCTCCTCCTTCAGTAACTGCATCCTGTATGGAAACCAAATGCCAAAGTACACCTCATTCTATCAGCTGTCACTTGCTGACGGAGCTCTCACTGCTCTGCAGCCATGAAAAAGGTATAACAGTGGCAAGATTTACTCCCAGAACAGCAGTGATAATACCTGAATGCTGCTGCAATGCCTTCTTCTGATCAGGTCTTGCTGAAACATGGAAAAAACCCAATAAAACAGGGCTGCTTTGACTGCTGTGAAATTTTTGCACGTGGACACATTATCACAGATCTCTGCTTAAGCAATATACCCCTTTCAGTACAGGACAAACTTCACAAAGCCTAAATCTGTGGGTGATGTGGAAAGACTCACACAATAGGGAATGGACTTCAAGTATTCATTGTTGGGTTAGAAGACAGCTCATCTTAAATTGACATACAAATCTATTCATAAATTGTTAATATTAACAATTTACAGATAGATTTTTATGTCAACTCATAGATTCCCTGTTCAACTCCATTGAAAAGGCAGATAAAGTTTATCAAAAAGATCTTTTACCTATTTAACTCTAAAAACTTTTCCTTTGTGCCACAGCACTGTGTTCACTAGTCAACAAATTAATATTTACTTAATGAAATTTATTGCCATCAGAAATCTCAGTCACGAACAGACCAACAGATGTGCATGTCTGCTGATATTTTTAGCAGGTATTGGCTCTCTTGTTTTTTCAATTTATTTACTCAGATGTTTAAGACTGAGTGCACATTTGTATGTTTGCAGAACCTGGGCAAGGCCAGATATCTAAATGAGGATCTGCTAATAAACAATAGAATCTGTGTCCTCCAAAGCCCAAGGCAGGTATTCACCAACTCCTTAGCCAAGTCTCACATTGTCCTCCTTCACCAGTATTATCAAAATTCTTATCTTATTGCTACAATTGCTGCTCCTTTCTTCCTCTTTTAAAAACCTATAATATGATTGAAGTGAAGCAAGGTTTGTAAGGAGAGATAATCTTTTATCAGAGCAACAGAAAGATATCTCTTTAAAGCATCAGGACTACAACAACACATCCACCATAATTTCATTAGTCATTTTAACAGAATTGAAATCATGTCCATGACCTCAGCCAAAGCAGTTTGTGGATACTCTTTTCCTATGGAGATCTGGCAGCTTACCATAATCTTGCACCAAGTTGTCTGTCTTTATTCAATTCTATGTCCCTTAAATGAGGAATAAAAAAAACCTCCTTGCTTTCCTTTTTGCATGATGAAATGGGCACTACCATAAAGTGAACAAATTTTAATCTGCTGTGTAACTGGCAGAAGGTTTTCAACATATCAAATGCTACTTCAGAGATTAGCTCCCAGTTGGTTTTGGGGTTTTTTTCTTTTGATGTTGTTGTTGTGAGGTTTTTGGGGAGAGGGATGGGGCATTTTTTAAACCTCTTTTCACAGTGTTTCTCAGTATTCACAAATATCACTTCCATTACTTATTTCACCTTAGAACTGCAGCCTGTTCCACCAAAGATGGTCAGATTCTGCAGTGGCCTAGGAAGTCTTGCTGCTCTTGCCTGGGAAGGTGCTGAAAGAGGCTACACTTACTGATTTAATGTACACAGCTGTGTAGTCAGAGGTAAAACGTGAACCACCTAATACACACAAAGGCAGCACTTGAGGGAGAGCAGCTCCTGCACTCTCAGTTATGATTTAGTGAATCTTGCAGGGGCTTTGACAGAAATGTAATTTGCCAAACACTGCACATTTTTCACTGCCAATTAATTAAACAGCCTTACTCAGAAGAAGTGTCCAGTAAATTAAAGAGCTGCAAGCGTAGAACTTTGCATTATCTAATTGTACCACAAACTCAGCTACTGAAACAGATATGCCTGGTTATCTAAAAGGCTGTGTGAAAAGCAGCTTCATTATGTTGTCCGTCCTGCTATTCCTTAAGTTTGACTTATTTCTTATGTCTTTCTCATTGCTCTTCATTCTCATGTGACCTTCACACTTATCCACTGAGAGCAGTGAGAAAATCCCCAGGTCCAGCTACCAATGCCACCAACTTTCAGTGTGCTGTGCTCTGTCAAAAGTTGCCAGAATTAGTCTTTAAAATGTTATCCCCTTCTCTCTCAAAATCCAGAAACCCCTTTATCCATCTCTGCTCACTGTTTGTAACTTCACAAGTATGATTTCAAAGCCTGGCTACAAACGGCCATGGAAGATGAGCCAAAAGAGTGTTCCAGGATAAAAAGAAGTGAATTATGCAGACCAGAAGAGTTGATTCTCCAGCCAAAGGGCTGTAAAAGCAATGCATCACTTGAACCCTATCCACCTAAATCATTTCACATGTTTTCAGCACACAAGCCAGTGCTCTGTGGTTTTGAGCATGCAGAAAGTAAGTTTCCAGGCTCTTCCCAACCAGGCAGCTTCACAAATTTCTTCAGTAAGCAAACACTGCATTAGGAAACATAAAAGAAAGGTATTCCTCTTTATAAAACAGCATTAATAATGTGTTTGCTAACATGAGCTGTGAAAAATTCAGAAAGGGTTGTAACACTGCACGTTACCTGTTTTTGTGGAAAGACAAAAGAAGGTCTCCTTGACAACTTGATACCTTCCAATGGCTTCTAAAACTCCTGTATTTTTGTTGTTATTACCCAGCTTTCTGTTTCCCTCAGGAAACAGAATAATATGAACTTTGACTCTCCATGTGTTAAAACTAATTTTTGAAAACTATGGCCATTTTGAATTATTTTAAATCTTAATCATTTGAGTTCTTGAACTCAACTAATTTTAGAATAAAATAACCATTTTTATCATCTTTGAGACTATCAAATCCTTGTTCTGAAATGACTAAAATAGGCCATGAAAATTTTTTGTTTAAGAAACAAAGAAACACTAACACAAAGCTCTTCTCTGAGGAGTAATAAGGGCTAACAGGCTGAGGCAGAGATATGCACTTTCTGAAACTTTCTCATTGTTGGAAGTCCTGTAAATAAGCCACCATTTGCCACAATAAAAATCAATATTTCCCTGTTTCTCAGAGAACTTGCACTTCTTAAAAGAAGCAAACAACTTGCAGACATGCTTTTAAATGTAGCAAACTAAGAGTTTTCCCTACCTAAACTGGAAATCTCACATACCTTTTCTAGAAGAGAAATAATATTTCTCCTAATTAAGAGAATTAATGTTAATATTAAAATATTAATATCCCTGGCCATTCTGAAATTGGAATAATGAAATATGAAGGCAGCTAAATAGTTCATTCAGATCAGGAAAATTTTCCATGTCTTGCACTGTACAAAGTTACTCCCACTGTATATGAGGTACTATGAAAATTAAAACATTCACAATTGTGGAGCATTCCCATGCTGTAGCAATGAAACTCATGGGCCACCAGCTAACTTTTACACTCAGCCTTTGAATTAGTGACTTTACCTTCACACCATCCAAGCTCTCATAATCAAAGCCTTCTCCATAATTCACAGAATAGTTTGGGTTGGAAGTGATCTTAAGGACCATCTACTTCCACCCCCCCTGCCATAGGCAGGGACATCTTCCATCAGAGCAGGCTGCTCAAAGCCTCATCCAACCTGGCCTTGAACACTCCCAGGGATGAGACATCCACAGCTTCTCTGGGAAACCTCTTCTGGTGCTCTACCACTCTCACAGTGAGAGATTTTTCCTAACACAGAGTTCTCATTTCTGTCTCACCCTACACTCACATGGACTTCAGTGGCTTTAGTAGCTGAGACTTCACCTGAGACAAAGTTGCACCATGATTTTAACTGAAGTTAATGTCTGAAACTGAAAGTTCAAAGTGGTTAGATCTGAATTAAGCACTCAACACTCAAAAACTATGAATAAGTTGTAGTAGGAGGTTCTCTAATATACTTTTTACTTCATTCCCCAGAAAAACTTGTTTTTTCAGCAGTATTATGGACAGACTGCATTACCACCATGCAGAAATTATTACTGCATATAAGAATATGGTTATTCTGAGGCTCAGACTGGGTTCACAGTGACTAATAGATTTTTAGGTCACTCATGTTTTAGAAGTCTTCATAAAATTCATATATTTTCCCAGCCACAAATAATGTACACTTCATACTTTCTTTACCCTTCCTCTACCGGAGGCAATTTGATTTAGTGTGCTTTAAATGAAGAATTCAAAGTAATTTTTAATCTATTCTTTGGCAATTTTGGTTAAAGCACAATGATAAAAGCTGTGTCATTTGTTAAAAAGGTTTTACTAATGAAAGTAACAGATGTTGTCACCCGTGTCTCTGGATTATCTCCTCTTAATGAGCTGATTCCAGGTGTCTTGCTTTCTGGAATAGTTTAAATAATCTAAGTAACCATACTCAGCACACTCTTAAAATTTAGGCAGCTGGCTGTTTGTAAAATCATCCTGGTTTTGTGGCAGTTAACCCTTGATCCAGGTCCCAGCTAAGCAGCATTTTTTTAATGTGATAACATTTCACATGCACAGTAAAAAAATGCAGTACATTGCACTGTTTGCTATTTATTTCTGAACCAGCTCTGCAGTTCTTTTATTGCAGTAGGAAGTTTATTGCCACAGAAGCCTCAGTGAAAGACCACAAAACTGGGCTTCAGGAGGGCAAAAATTGGAAGGCCATGCCTTTTAGTACCACCAACACCAACTTTTGTACAGACAGCCCTGAAACAAAGAAACTGCCACAGATCTTAGACTTTAATGAGACTGCAAGTCACCAAATGTGTGGGAGAACCTTTGCTCAGACAGCTCTGCAAAACAAGGACCTAATGTATGCTCACAGGGGTAAGGCCTGAAGAATTGCTTTAGAAAAAAAATCTATTTAAACACAAATCCCATTTCCAGGCAAGGTTGCTCCATGTTGAAAACCAGATCTGTTAGATTTTCTGTGTGTCTTCATAACAAAAGCATTACTTGAAATGCAGTTACTCCTAATACAATTTGCAGGATATACATCACCAAGATCACAATTTTTACTTTTTCTGAACCTTAAGTGTCACTAAATACACACAATAATCAATCCTAACTCTGTGCCTCCAACTCTCCTTGCTATATGGAGGTGAATTATGTTTGCAAAACATATTCGTGAAGGCTCAGATATTCTTTCTCCAGAACCCCTAACAAATCTAGAGAACCAATCTCCTGCTACATCACTGCATTTCTGTCCCAAACCTCAGAACAGGACACAGCACCAGGTCTGTCTGCATGTGCAGCATTAACATTGTTCTTCAGTTTCAGTTATGCTCAGCTCTCCCAAAACTCCTTTCAGTTCAGGGTTTAGGGATTTTATCTATTTTCTCTATTCCCAACTACCTGTAGTACTTATTGTGTCTGTATAAACCCTGGAATGCACGGATCAAGAAAAAACAACTTTTCTGGTGCAGTGAGCTTTCTCCTAAAAATGCTTGAGTGCCACAAGACACAGATGACAAAGTTCTCTTGGGTACAGGGACAAACAGCTACAGGAATAATATGTTCTGGTTGCTTTGCCAGGGTCTCACCACTCCACTCTAAAGTAGGAAGCTCTGACCAAATAATGATCTCAATCCTGCTGGCATCACACTGGATTACAAAATTAAAGTGTATCAAACAACCAGACACTCACAAGCAGGTTGAAGCACCTTGAAGCACAAAAATTACCGCTTGTTGAGCACAGCTTACAGAGAACATTTATTTATGCAGTCCTCAGGCACACAATGAGACTATTTCTTCACCATTTTTCTACTTTAATTGCCTAATTTGTCACTCTTGAGTTCCTGGAGCTCTGCACTTCAATGTATAGCAAAGAGTACTAGTATATTATCAAAATTCAGTAGAGTATTTGCAAGTGAAATAATTGCTCCAAAATCCCATTTTGACCAAGAGATTTTACATCACTGTACACAGACCCAACTAGATTCACTGAAAAGAGGAAAAGCTAATCATTGCAACAACTATCTTATCACTGCAATTATAGCAAAGGCCAGCTTGTTTACCAAGCTGATAAAAAGGTGATAATGGCTTTTTCCAGTCTGATATATTTATAGATGTGTCACTGGGAAGAACAAGAATGTGGGGTTTTTTTAATTGAAAAAAATGCTTTTTTATTAAAATAGGCAATTTTCTACATCTTTAGAAATGAGCACAGTATTGGCAAGTTCAATGAGCATTGGATAAATAAATAATATTCCTGATGTCTTTAGTAATTAAGCACTGCAATTACTGCAGAAAGAGTACCGCCCCCTTTCAGTTCACCTTTCAGATAAGTGTTTCATAAGAAATTACAGTACTTGCTGCTTTCTTTTAAATGGTCTTTTAAACACTAAAATGGCTGTGCAATCTAATTTAAAAAATACAGGGGGGAAGGCTTGCAAGGGTTTTTTTTGTTTCTTTTAATCTTGATTTGCCTAATCTGAATTGCTCAGCATCCAAGTTTGGGTTTTTTAAAGTGAGGTTTCTGTCATTAAAAGCCCAGTTCAAATTGCACTGATATTTTAATGCACTAGGTGGCATAATGATATTCATACTAGAGAAATTAAATCATTCACCAGCACCCAGATACTTTGTTGGATAAAAGAAGCCACCTTTTCTGGCACATAAGAAGTCCTGTGATAACTTCTTTAATTATAGGATTGCTAATACTTTTAAATCTCTTTTTTGTTCTTCAGAAGAGTACTTCAAATTTTGAAAGAAAAAACTATTCATATTTAAAGATGATTTAAGAATCGAATGCTCTTGAAGGGGTTAAACCTTTTAAACCCTGCTCCAATCCTGATTGCGATCAAGTTTACTCTGAACAATTTTTTTTGTGGCCAACTTTAAGCAGATCAAAGAAACATGAGCTTGAGAGTGTTCACTTTTTCTGGCACTCCTGTTCCATCAGCTTTGATATGGGCACATTAAACACATGTTGATGCTGCCAGGAATTGGACCTGGTGACTTGAATCAATCTTTTTCATTTCTACCTCTATTAACTCCACCATTATAATGGACATAATGAAAGACACTTTCAGACTGAGTCTGGTGTTAGTCTGAACCAGCATGATGTCAAAAAAAAATTAAGCCATCCTCATTTACTGTAAACTCAGAGACTTGTTTTTTGCTGCAGGTGTTCTGTCACAGTTTACTTGAATTCAGGGAAGTAAATTACAAGATATGTCAGTGTAAAGGGGCAGTGAAATCATTTATCATTAACTTCAAGAGGCCATTATTCAGCTGAGGAAGATGACTCTTTTATGAAATACAAAAGATGAGATCATGATTTAGTGACCAGAAGTGTTCATTTTCCAAAACATAGCAGTACATAGAGAATGTGAGAAAGGAAAGGAGCCTAAGAAGTTGATATAATTTTCTCTGGATAATGCTTTGATGTTGGCCACTGCAGTTAAAAGTGGCTTTTATGAAAGCTGCTGCTGATTAGCAGACACATTTTTGATTGACTAATGACTGTATCTGTCCCACTTCTTTCTTTGCAAGTACAACTCTCACAAGCTGCAGCACTGCCACAAGCGGGAGCCCTATCAGACCACCAGGAAAGGATTTAAAGAGGTATAAAGCCTTCTGTATTTTAAGGATGATTTGAAACAGTAGAGTTTCTAAACACTTTAGAAACTCCAGAAAACATAATTTCCCTAGTTTTTCTTCTCCTTTTTTGATGCAGTTGCTAACATGTTTACCTGTTTTACAAAATTATCCCCACTTATAAAGCAAATTTGTGCGAAGATTATAGGATAATGCTATTGCTGAGATTAATTTTTTGAAGACTGAAGATGTGTTCAGCACAGAAAAGGTGTGTACAGTATGGAACACCAGTATTAAACACCACCAAATCATCAATTTCTGCAAGAGATTAAAGACAGGGCTTCTCTATTTTATGACAGAGTCAGTAAGGAACCCTGAAGCTCCTACCTTTTCCAGCTGGTGCATCCCTTCCTCTACACAGCAAATTGATGCCAGCGTTCTCAGGGTCTGGGGATAAAGGCACCTGAAACAATCCTGGCGACAGATCTTGAAGAGAACAACAACACCTCCTTCCTGCAGGGGAAAAACAGCCATCAGGTTCCCCTGGTATTTAATCAAGATTGGGATGGGGAGCAGATTCCTTTAGTAGTTCATTCAAAACAGCCATCAGAATAACACCAACAAAGAGGGTGTTAAGCTCACACAGAGAACTCAAGTGGATTAATGCTTGTACACTAAGTGATGAAAAAGTAATACAACCTCAGCAGGAGGTGTGCTTAAGTGATTGACTCCTACCAGTTACAAGCTCCATTTAAATTAAACCTGACATTTCTGCAAAAATTACAAAGAACCATCAATAGGTGGCAATTAGAGTAACGTTTAACTGACCCTTCAGCCATGTTATTAGTATAAAACAGGTTTTTGTTACCATATATTTCCTGTTCCTCTACATTTCTGAGCTCCACACAAAATTTGCTTAATGCTAGAATTATGAACAGGAAGGTCATATGTTTGAAGAGGTACTGAAAAGCAGGTGGAAAGAGCTGTCAAGTTCTAAACAGATACAATCCAAATCTTCATCCTCTAACAAATAAAATCTGCATCCCTAAAAGTTTTTCTTTAAGTACTATAGTGGCAAGGCTTGAGTACATATTGGAGTAGCTATCCCTAATTAATTTCCAACACAACTTGTAAATACAAGTTTTAGCAAATGTCATGTAACAAATATAAATATTGAAATAAATGCCAACAATGTTGCACTTCGTGTGGTGGGGTTTTTAAAATTATTTTTCATTTCAAAATGTTGTGCTATCAGGTAGACTACATATGTCTTTTATGATGTAGGATCAGACATTTGGTGAAGACAAAAGCATTTAAATTATCGATGACAGATGAAAGAGCTCAGTCTAAAGTGTTCAGATTACAGCAGTAAATTAAAAATAGTTGAAATCATGGACCAAGTGAAAAGTACACCCTTTTTTTAAGCCTGTTTCATTAGACTCTGTTTAAAAATATTTTTAGATTCACAGAAATAACCTATTTTTTCCTCAGCCATTTTCTCCTCACCATTATTTGAAAGCTCAACAGGTTATACTGACTTAAAACCCTGGGCTACAATTCAGCCTTCATCCATTTTCAGAATTCTATATTTTTGTACCAGTTTTGCTTGAATACAGTAGAGAATAATAGAGGAAGCAAAGCCCTCTGTTCAGTTTAACAAAAAATTTATACCAAGTCATATAGAATTAGACAAAATTAACTCTTCAACATATTTTCCAGAAAGAAATTTCATATCATATCTTTGCACAAATATATGGAATTTCTGTGGCATCAGTGAAAACAATAGCCTCACTGAAATTTTTTAGGAGTAAAACTTATTTCTGGAATTGTAAGAAGCATTCATGTGTCTGTTATTTTATATCTTATACTGCTATATAAAGACTAATACAGAAAGATATTTATGAGCCTTTAAATTAAAAAAGAGACAGTACACTAACAAAAAAGTTTCAGTCATACTTTTCCTTCCACAAAAGGTTACTGATATTTCACACAAGCAGTAATTAAATTATCTATTAAAAATATAAGGAAAAATATTTGAAAAATATGTCAGTCCTAAGCCAAAGGTAACAGTTTTGTTGGGATCTTTGCTTAAATTTCATTATCAGTTTGAATTTTCCCACAGTTCAATTGAATCAGGGATGATCTGACTCTCTGCTTCGGCCATAATAAGCAGAAGTTTGTGGATAAATCTAGTAATGATCAAGTGATGTTGGCACATTGCTTTAAGCCTTTTCTATGACAAATGGGTGCCCTGATTTTGCCTTTGATGGACAGGAAGTGATTTATCACTGCATTTGTCAGGAGGAGATCTGTACTCTTTATTTTGTGCCCCATGTGCCATCACTAAGCTGTAAAATATTGACCATGAGTAATGAACTGAGAGATGTGTAAGTGAAATATTGGATGGGTGGCAAATACTGAGCCTGATTCCATGGCTTGTCAAAACCAGTCCCTTCACTGGGATCAGAGCATTTCTCAGAATTTATTCACCTTTTTCAAGATTCATCCCCTGTATCTTTTGCAATGATGCCAAACCATTCCATCTGACAGAGACATAGACAAACTGGTCCAGTAGGTAAACATTCAGAGGAAGAGAGGGACATTTGCTTTAACATGTGATGAACTACTTCTCTCCTATATTGTATTAACAGGAATTCAACTTTGTGGGAGGCTTTTCAGAAGGGCTAGTTTTAGGTAATGAAATCACCTGAAATACAATCACCAAAACTATGTGGATTGAGTGAATAAAGAGGGGAAGCAAAAAGACAGCTAATTCTAAGGTGGAATATTTTGTGGTTTCAGCCTGAAATGATAACAGGTGCAGTAAATACCCATCAAGGCTTTGACATTTATAATTATCTGACAGATGACCTCCAAAGAGATCTTCATAGTAAACAGTTGCTAGAAAAGGAACTGGCATATAAAGAAGGTAAGGAAAGATGCATTAGAAGCTTCTCAGAGCAAATGATCAGCTGTACAGACATAAGGAATTCCAATAGTCAACTATTCTCCAGGAAGGCTGTTATGAGGTATGAATATCTTAATTTTTGTTTCTTTCTCTTTTACAAGCCTATTATCACAGCCCTCCGTTCAGTACAGTTGGAATTGGACTCTATCATCAGTAAAATGTTTCTGGTTTTTTTTTAATATTTTCTTTATCACTCCATGACCTATTTATTGTAACTTGTAAACAGATTTTTACAAATCCTTCTGCTTGTTACAAATCCAAATCTATTTATACCCATTTGCTCCAAGTAATGCTAATTTTCTTATCTTGTCCATGCTACTACTCATTTTTGTTAGAGACCTTAGGTTTGATGTCTCTGACAGCTAGTGAGAACTACTACTGGCTGCCAGGGTGAGTCAGCAACATGAGTTTTTCACAGCAGATTGCAAAGTTACATGCTAAAAAAGAAAGTGTCAAAGAATGCCTGTAGGTGGAATAAAAATTATGGGTGATGCTTCATCATAGAGCATTTTATTTTTTTTAATTTCTGTAAAATATTAGCAGGGGATGGGGGAGAAGGAGAGAAATTACTTAAACCTTTACCAAACTGTAAAATGAGAGACCAGCTCCCATAATATTGTAGCTTTACAACACTATCTTGGTTCTTTTTTTTTTGCATCTCCAGGATTGGTGTGCTTTAGGGTTGTACATTATAGCTTGGGACTGGAAAAAACCTAACAGCAGTGTTCCACAAGATCACACTTTGTCATGGAGAGTAAGACTTCAAGGTTACATGGAAACATTTTTGAATTTCGCTTTCACGGTAAACAAATAATCACTGGCTAGTTTTTATCAAGGATACTATGGCAGCTCTTGAGGGAAATATGGATTCAATAGAAGCTTTTGAGATCTTTGCATAATTTCAATCCTTTTTCACCCTCATAATGATTGAGAACTATTTCAAATTTTGTTGCGGTTGTTTATTTTTTGTTTGGAAATCACCCTGAATTTTTACTGTCACAGCTAACCATTCATGTCATAGCTAACTTGAGCCAGTACCCCTCTCTCCCTTTCTGCTTCAGAGATTGTGAAACCTGCCACAAGTGAAACTTGAATGACAGCACAAGCAACATTTATGTGCTATTTGGTCAAAAACTGGAAACTCCAAAAAGCCTGCACACAATAAATAAAAGCATATTTTATTCACATTGGGAGCTTTTGGAAAGGTGCAAGTTAACCTCCAAAGCAAGCAAAGCTCAGTGCTGTTAAGTTTCTTTGTCTGAACAGAGCTCTTTTACCCATTTGAAATTGTGGTCTGTTAGAGTTCCTCTGCCCCCTTGGTCACTGATGCAGGGAACTGAGGCAGTGCAGAGGGGGAAGGATAATGGTCAGCCTGGACAAATGCATTTCCCAGTGCACAGGGCAGGCAGAGGCACAGCACAGGGGATGCAATCACCACTGTAATTTGTAGCCAAACTCCACTTAGGGTTCTTTGCATAGGTGGATGCATTTCCTCAGTTGTAAACCTGTGGCACACCCAAATTTTAGCAATATATTAGCTTAGTGATTTATGAAAGGTCAGACTTCACTTCTGCTAAGTTAAACTCTTATGGAAGCCATGAAATTACAAAAAGCCCAAGACCAATTTCCTTTACTTTGTTAATTCTGCACTACCTCAATATTCAGCATTTTAACATTGTTTTTGGGTACCACTGAGTGGAGCTCAAATACCAATTTAGAAAAAACTAAACTTCTCAGGCTGTTGACAGAATCCACTACAGGTTTCCAAGTCTGACTTGTTCTCAGCCTTCAGAACAGAGTACCTTTTATGGTGTAAATATCCATCTAAGGGTACATCAGAAGCAATTAAATGCTGCTGTCTAACCCTGCCTCTGAGTGAGACAAGGAACTGGCACAGCAGTAGCTGGGGGAGGGAGGTTTTCCTCTTTTTGCATGCCCTGTGGTTGTGATTATCCTATCCTCCACAGGACACCATGTCCCACCATTCTCACTTCTTCAAGATCCAAGTGTCCTCAAAGGTGCAAACTCTGCAGGGATTTCCAGTATCATGGATCTTGACAGAATGACTCATTTATACCAAAAGTTAGCACCAGCTACTCAGCAAATGAGAACACACACTGACAGAAGGAACTGCCATGATGGGTCTTTTACAAAAGAATAATAATTAATGCAAAGTATTAAAAAATTTACATCTTTAGTAATATCTTCAACCTCCCCTACACACAGCTGAGGAGGTCTTGCTGATTCTCTGCACAGTCTGCCACAGTCCATTGTAAAGTTTCTCTCCATTTCCATGGCTGGTAGTTAAAAAGTACTGTCAAGAGAGACACTACAAAAGTTCCCAAAACTATGGAGTGATAATACCTCAGATGGCATAACAAAAACTGCAACTGAAGCAATACTGAGAAGCCTGTTGGAGCTGACCATCCTAGTGAAGCTGCTTGAACAGGTATTGGGCATTACTAAATTAAAAATTGGGGGGGATGTGGCCCTCTTGAGAAAAAACCCTCTAATGCAATAGTTGGGGTGGTAAACTCTGTAGAGTATGACTTGCAAAAGCACCACAAGAAGAGAAAAATGCAGTTTTTCTGAATAAATTTTGCTTCTCTTTAGTGGAATGAGTTTCTTGTTTTGCCAGTCTGCTTTGGTTACTCCATGGATCCCTTACCTTGGCTATGATGCGGCAGAGGTGAGCCCCTTCCTGGGCAAGGCTGAACAAACTGCTGATGGCCGACTCTGTCACGTACAGGCTGCCAGAGAGCTCTATCTGCCTCAGCAGGTTCTGGGGGGTACAGGACAAAAAAGCGGGGCAGTCAGACTGACAACACACATTCCTCATTGCATTTGAGTAGATGGAAACAAGGACAAGGATATTTAAAAATAAATATTAACAGAGCAAGAAAATGGGTATGTGCGTAAGAACAAGCCGTATGGAACTCTCCAGCTATTTGGTACATATTAATAATATTTAGTTATTGTATTTGATTCTGGGATTGAATCGGAATTTTCAGAAGGCAACTAATTTAGTTTGTGTAGAAGCTGAATCATATGGTGATACAAGATTTCGACTTTATTTATAAGAAATATTGCTACACCCTGTCTTACACTACTTTCTAAGGGTCTGCTTTCATTACTACTCTCAGTCAAAACATCACTGACAAATAGACATTCTTATAAAGAAATATAGCCTATTTCTCCAATGTTAAAAAAAAATTAAATATTTTTTAATCTTTGGAAAAAATTGTCTTGCTTTTGCATTTGTGTCAATGCAGCTTTAGAGAAGCACAGCTGTGAAAAGAACATGAAGTCTATTTCATTTTATGTTTCTGAAAAAAGACAGAATCGCTAGAGTAATTTAATTCTATTTCCTAGGAGGAGGAAGGTAAGCATTTTTGTATTTAATCCAACTTTGAAAGAAATGCAAGGAAGTATCCCATGTTTTCCAGTGTTATTTATACAAAATTCAATTACCTTGCCTTTAAGAGGCTCTGTTCTTCCTCCTTTAGCATTAGAAAAATGCTCCATAATAATGCATTAGAAAAATGCTCCATAAAAGACATAGCTTAAGAGTTCAAAATTTGATATGAACCTATCCTGAATTAAATCCTGATACACTGATTAGAAAAAAGGCTCTTTACACAATTTAAGCTGAAATCTCTCACACAGACACTGAGTCTGCTTCAGAGCAGCAAACAATCCCCAGACATTGAGGTTTTATAACAGAAGTGGGCACACAGCCTGACTGAATGGCTCAGAAAACTGTTCATAAAAAAATTTTATTAATGAGTTGTATATCCTTCAGTCACACAAATACACATAAGATGAGGTGGCATCAATAATTCCACTCCCTTTAAAGAAGAAGGGAGAAGGATTTCAGGTGTGTCAGTAGGTGCCAAGATGCCCAAAGGCAGAAATATCAGCAGGGAATAACTTCTCTTCAGACTGAAATAATAAACATCTTAACAATGCTTACCTACTCACTGAATTTGAAATATGCAAAGTTATTTATACACTTAAACTCATACATTTCAGGGAGTTCTCATAAATCCCAACCGAAGAGCATTTGGAGGTAGCTGGTTAGTTTGACTGTAATTCTGCAAATATATTTTGGATAGTCTCACCTCCGAGTAATAACCCTTTAAAACTTGAAGGGATTTTTCTGAAACCACCACAACTTCTTTTTTGCCATCTTAGCACATCAGAGTATGCTAGAGTTTAACCAATAGCATGCATTAATTTAGTTTTGTAATAAATGCTTTTTAACTATTTGTGTTCACTAAACTTCTCCTTTCTTCTTTTTCTGCTGCAACAACACAAAATTTCAGCATAAAATCACCTCTAAAACATGGACAAGTTATTTCCGTAGAGTTATATTGGAAGGGGAAGGGGAAGGGTCAAAATAGGTTGGCTAGACTTGCAAATTGCAATTATTTCAATAATGATCTAATGGAAAAAAATAATGCATTTGCAGCCTCAGAGTAATTACTCAGTGTATTTCACAGATTGAGAATCACAAAATGGGTAAGGCTGGAAGGGACAATCAGAAGTCATCATTTAGATGCTTTGAAAGAAAGAGACATCAGGAAAAACAAATAACATGGTGAGCCAAGAGATCATTTTGTTTGGGATTTGAGGTTATTGGAGAATTTGAGAATGTGAACACCTAAATCTCATTGCAACATATTTGAGTTCTTGATCATAAATTTGTTGAAAATTGAGAGCTGTAATTCTAATCCTCCTCTTAATCACAGAATTATAGAATGGCTTGAGTGAGAAGGGGCCCCTAAAATAATTTTGTTGCCATGTCTGCTATGAGCAGGGACCCCTTCCAACAGATCAGGTTTCTCAGATGCCCCATCCAACCTAGCCTTGGCTCCTTAATGGATTGTTGCCCTCAAGATCCAACAATTTTGGAAGATCATTTTGGTTTGGAACTTTTTAAACTAAAAACTAACCTGTGCCTCTTGTGTTAAAACCAGCTCTATCAACTGGCCAAAATATTGGGCCACAGTCGTGAGTGTTTCGTTAACACAAGATTTCATGGACTTCAGTATCTCTTCATCTTCAGTCTGTAAGCACCTGAAAAGAAAGATATGAGAAAGGGATGAAGGAAAAAAAGACACAAAAGATGATTATCAGAGGTGAGGCCCTTGTTAATCACAGTATATAAGTGGAATTCAGCTGTTCACAAGGATGTTTACTTTAATCAAAGCTTTGTCTACAGAGTAAATACACCATGAAAGGATGGACACTACTGAGTAATTTTGAGATCCCAATTTACCTCACAGACTGCAGACAAATTTTGCTGCAGATGCTGTGTATTTATACAGTGCAGCACTGCTCTTTGCCTCTTATGCTGATAGTTTCACTCTTGGATGCCTCCATTTCAACTGCTGCTGTGCATACCCACCCATTTTTCATAATCAATATATCAGTTATTTTTGTTTCTTTACCTTCTTTGTCATAGTTTAATGATAGCAGGATAAGGATAAAGCAAGAAATGTGTGCCCTGATGAGTTAAACAGTATAATCAAAAATAAAATTTGGGCCTGTCTACAGAAAGATACATAAAGCACCTTTACAGAATTAGAAGAGTTATCCTGTGGCCAGTGATGTTTGGCTGTAATTGAAGAAATTCGATAAAGATGGGAAACTTTAAACAATTCAAATGAAATAAATACTTCCTTACAGAAACACATTCATTTATATTGTCAAAACATCTTCCACTCAGGCAGGCCACTGTGATGGAAGATATAGTTTGGGTGATCAGCCTCTACCTGCACACGGGTCACATTTTCAGCTCTACCTGTCTGTCAGACACCTATATCTTTTTTTGTCAAAAAAAGACAAGAAGGGAGAGGTCTGATTTAGGGCACACACTTAGATTCATTATTAAATCCATGTGTCTTATAGTAAAATATAAAACACAAATGTGAGCGCTGTGGGTTTGGCACAAAGCAATACTGCTACAAAAAATGTAATTTCCTGATAATTAGATGGTGCTTTTTCCCTGATGATATCCCCAAAACAGAATGACTTGCACAATGTTTAAAGTAAACAAAAAAAGAGTGATTGAACTGTGCTGGAGGAAATGGGTAACTTATGTTAGAAAGCGGAAATAGCATGAGAAGAATTACAGAGAATTTATTTTTCCGCCTCAGCATCCCAGAGTGCAGGGAGATGAGTAAACCTACAACTACAATTTGAAGGAATGTGTATTTTTTTTTGTTTGATTTACAATACATGTATATGTTCATACAGGAACACAAAACTCAAGCACAAGTCTCAAAGGGAACTTTGTCACCAATACCTGTCACAGCCAGACTTTCTCCCGTGATGTCTAAAAGTCCTGAAAATTCCACTTGTGTGTAACTTTGTGTCTATATCAGACTCCTTGTGCAACAGCAGATACCATCTTTCATTAGAATGCAGTTTGGGTAAAAGCAACTCCCTTCATCCACCAGAGATTAACATTTAGAAAGCCTTGCAGAGTTGCAGCAGCCTAGGTCAAACAATTGAGGGGGTGCCTACGGCTTTGTGCTGCTCATTAGAAGTTCTACAACATAATAAACCAGCAAAATTAATATTTCAACAACAAAATTTAAGTTACCTTTCTGTGAATGCTGTAAATTCTGAACACTTGTCTATTAAGAGTTTTTCAAGCTGCAGAGAGAGCAAGAGAAAATGGTTTTAAAGTTAAATTCATACACACAATTGCTTTACAGAAATAAATAATCCTTGTTTGTTAATTGAAAACGCTCTCAAAAGATATTTCATATGAGCACCCTTCATCTACTTTTCTGAATAAAACTGGCAGAGATAAAACTGAGGTTTACAAAAAAAAATAGCATTTTCCACATTTTAAATGCAAAGGAACTCACAGATGGGGTGTCAAAATACTGTAGTTCTGTAGTCCTCAAAAGCAAAACATTTTTTCCATGTGATTTGTCAACATTATTAACATTCAGAATAGCCTTTGATAAAATAGGACCCAAAGTAAGTCAAGAAGACTTCCATTGCTGAAAAGGGATTGGAAAGTCTTAAACAAGGGACCAGTACCAGTATGTAAGAATTTCTTACAGATTGTTTAAAGCAAGTTCTAATTATTACAATAGAATAAAAATTCAAAAAGTGAGATAAACACATCAGGTAAGGCATCCTCTCACCTGGTGCATTTCCTCTGAAGAGCTCCTGGAGGAGGTGTTGTACTCGTTTATCATGGAGTGCACGTGGCAGTTGACTCTCACTGTCATGCTGTGGACCCTCTGCCACCTGTTCTTCTCCAGCTTCTGAGCAATCCTGGTCAGCTCAGTGCTGATGATCCAAGCTCTCTTCAGCAGGAGCTGCAAGTTATCACAAGTGCTGTACTGTGAGGAGAGGATGAGTTCATTTTGTTCATCCTTCTCAATGCTGATGGGCTTGGACTGGAGAATGCACATACATTCACAGTCTGTCATCAGCTTCAGGTCCTCCATCCATCGCTGAACAGAGTCCACCTGGATTAGGTGCATGCTGGAAGGCAGAGAAAGAGAGGGAAGAATAAGATAAAGCAAAACAACCTTAGAACAACCACCAGCAGCACCATACAGCTGCACCGGCTCCTAGGCTGCAACTGATTGACCAAAGGCAAATAACTGAACAAGCAATTTGCTTGCAGTAAGTAACACAGTGACACATTTAGCTCTTTATCCCAAAAGCAAGTTCTGGATTTCTAATCACTTTTATGCCACATACACCACTATAAAATTATGTTTGAGAAATCAGTGGATATTAGAGATAAATAAAAAGAAATTTTGATAATTTTTTAAAGAAATTGTTTCTTGTACTTTCAGAGTTTTATATGGGAGAAGGAGCAGAGTTATGGGTGTGTTTGCTTGTTGTTTATGGGACTGTCAGGTTTTCTAGACACTTGGCCTATCAAGTGCTTAAAATAAAATTCTACCTTGCAGCACCTCTCCAAAGCCCTTCCAAACTTATGCAGCCAAAGCAAGACAGTGAACAATACTGCAATATCTGTTCCATGTCATAATCCCTGCAACTAGAGCTGGATTCTACTCCCTGATCAGACTTTTCCCTTCCCCCTTATTTCTCACTGTTCCCTATACATTTTGCACACTGACTTCCAAAGCACATTTTTACAACAAATATGATGTGAACCAGCAAGGCTGAAAAGCTCCTTGACGAGTGTCCCCTGACACAAGGGCAGTGAGCCTGCATTTTGTGCCCTTGCACCCTCCAGCCAGTAAAATGTGGTACCTGAGGCAGAAGTTGCACTGATTCAGAGCCCATTTTTTGAGGGATCAAAAATTTCATAGTGTCTTGAGATGAAGATGCCTATTTTTTTTCTTATAAGGCACCCTAATAAAAATATCTTAATCCTCACCCCAACCATACTAAAATTTTCCAAAGAATTGAAAATAAAAGCTAAAGAAGAGATTAGATTAAGTAAAGGAAGAGAAAATGGATTTAACTATTTTTTCAAACTTCTCTTGGTATCTTACAGTTAATATGATAGATTAGTCATAGTAGATTGTTGTCTACTTTCTGAATATATGTGCAGATTTTATGATACTATGCCAGAAAGGACAAAAAGAAAGTCCCTATTCTTTTAATTCAGATACTGATTTATTGCAACTCAGCAGTAACATTCTGTGCTGTTATATAAAGCCTTACTGCTAGAATAAAATCTGCAATCACATTAGCTAAGCTAAGGAAGACCAGGTGGAAGACTTTTTCAGATCTTGTGCTTCCATTTATACCATGAGCATCAGCTGAACTCCAGAAATTTCCTGCCAGATCTCTCCAGTAATATTCCATAAATAAACAAAATGTATTTACATATACAGGAAAAGGAGGCTCACCTCAAGTATCATTTCATGTAAATTGACAGCAAACAAGATACAAGAGATCAGTTTCATTGATTCAATCTCCCTTTTCACAATATATGATGAAACTACTTTTAATTTTGAACTTTACAGGCTACTGCTATTTAAGGTCTTTATTTCACTCAGCTCTGAATATTGTGTAATTGCATTTCATGATCGATTGAGGCCCACTTTCTCTTTGCTATGTGTAGTCTCCTTATTGCCTTTTTGGATCTGAAGCAAGGTTTCCTAATAAACAAAAACAACAACTTTAGAAGTTTGAGACCGTGATTTATAACAATGTGCATAGTTTGCATGCAGAACAGGATAAACTCATTTGACACAGAGTAATGTATCTTTCATTTCCAAAGTGCACTGTGATGATTAATTAAATTTCTGTTTAGTAAGTAGAAATAAACTTCTACATTATAAATTCACATGGACAAAAAATTAGAATAGAAAGTTAGTGAGGAAAAAAAAAAAACCAAAAAAAAAAACCAAGAAAAAAAAAGTAATTCATATTTCCTTTAGTCCCAAAAAGCAGCCATTCTTCACTCTAAGGAGAAGAAAAAGAGGAAATAAGATTTGCAGAATGAAAAAGAAAAAAAAAGCATGGATGTTAAAGAAACTCTCCTTGTTTGCTTCTCTTCCTACTAATTGCCACAAGTATAACTGTAGAATGTAGAGTATTTTTTAAATTGAAACTTAATATTCCTTAACTGACAAGGGCAGAAAATTATACCATTCATCTCCTTCTAAAGGACCATAGAAAACTCTCCCTGCTTACTGTTAGCTTTTCTGACACATTGTCCTTTAAATTAGACACACATCATTATCACTCAAATGAAATACATAAATTATTCACCTTCATCCAAATCTCACTGTATGTAGAGAAAATCATCTTAGGCATTCTGCAGATGAATTTGTATATTCATTTTTACATATTAAAATGAAGAAAACAAAAAAGTGTGATCATCCCTAATTAGCTGTTAAGAATCATATTCCAGATGGCATTTACAGAGCTCAAAAAACAAGCTGGAAATTTCCATTTTGTCTCCCCATTACTGAAAAGAAAAACCTACGCCTACAAAATAAAAACAACCATAATGGTTCAGACAAAAAAAACAAATAAACCCTGTTTAGCCCATTATCCTGGTCCCAACACGCCCATTAGGAGATGCATAAGGAAAGATTATAAGAAGTGTGGCAAGAGCTGAGCAACCCCTCCTTCCCATCTTCTGGCAATTAGTGGTTTAGGAACTTCCTCAGCCAGAAGTTGTGTCTGAGTAGGATGTTTTTACAATTCATGAAACAAAAGTCGCCATTAATCCCTTTTTGAGCTCAGTTAAACTTTTGGCCTTTGCAACATCTAGTGGCAGTGTCTCACATTGTTTATTTTTTTGTATGAAAAAGTGTTTCTTATTGTTTATTTTAAACTTGCTACCAGGAGATATGAACCCAAACACTTGAGTTGCTATATTCTAAGAGATAGTGTAAATGAAATGCTGGTTCTGTATTCACCCTCTTCATGCAATTCATTATTTTCTTTGCTCTACCCCATCTTCTCTAGGTTATTTAATTTCCATGGTATATAAAATCAGTCTATCTAGTCTGTCCCCCTATAAGACAGTATTCCAGCCCTCTGATCATTCCTTACTCTTCCCACTTTTTCCCAGTTTCCCTATGTCCAAAGATGTAATGGGGAAAACAGGACACAATATACAAGATTCAGGTAAATTTATGCATTTGAAACACATTTTCTTTAAAATCCCCATTTTCCAACAATTCTTAAAATTTTTTTTACTAAAGTGTTTTTCAAAGAGCTGTTTCATCTTTACATTTCTGAAAATACACTTATTTTGACTTCAGAATCTTTTTCACATGTGATAATAATGTATTCACTATACATGTGAAGAAAAAAATTGTGCTTCAGTTCCCTTTACCTCCTCACATGTACTACTTTATGTTCATTAGCTGATTTCTTCTATTTTACAGTTTCATATTGTCCTAATTTTATAGCTATTTTTGCAGATATTAAATACATTGAACAAGATTTCCTCAACCATAAGAGACCTTACTTGTGTGATTTCTCTAATTTAGCAAAAGTATCTCGTTAACTGGCTAAGACCCTGATTTTTATAGAATCATAGAATTATTTAGGTTGGAAAAGACTTCTAACACCATCAGGCCCAACCATTAACCCAGCACTGCCAGGTCCATCACTAAATCCTGTCTTTAAGTACCATTTCTACACAGCCTTTAAACACCTCCAAGGATAGTGACACAAGCACTTCCATGGGGAGTCCACTCCAGTGCTTGACAACACTTCCTGTGAAGAAATTTTCCCTAATTTTCAATCTAAACCTCTCCTGGGTTACTTTGGGGGCATTTCTTCTTGTCCTATCACAGGTTGTTTGGGAGAAGAGATCAGCCCCCACCTTGCTCCATCCTTCTTTCAGGCAATAATAAAAAGAGATCTGTTAATCCTGAGCCTCCTTCTCTCCAGGCTGAACACCCCGAGCTCCCTCAGCTGCTCCTCACAGGACTTGTGCTCCAGACCCTTCCCCAGCTCCGTGGCCCTTCTCTGGACTCTCTCCAGCCCCTCAATGTCTGTCTTGCAGTGAGGAGCACTGCACTCAAGCACTGCAGAGCTGGACACAGCACTCGAGGTGTGGCATCACCAGTGCCCAGCACAGGGTGCTGCCACACACAATGTTCACCCAAGCTATGAACAGCCAGTTTCTCCAGCTTAATGCTGTGGGAAACAACCTCAAGGTCTTTCCTGCAGTCCAGGCAGACAGACAACAGCTACAGCCTTTCCCTCATCCTCTAAGTGAGTCACCTTGTCAGAGGAGGTCAGGTTGGTCAAGCAGGACCTGCCTTTTCTGAAGCCTTGTCGGATCCCCTGGTTTTCCAGATGTGCTTCACAATGGCGCCCAGGATGACCTCTCCATGGCCTTCCCTGGCTCTGAGGCGAGGCTGACAGGCCTGTAGCTCCCTGGATGCACCTTGTGGCTCTTCTGGAATACAGGTGTCACACTGGCTAAAAGCAGTCACCCGGCACCTCTCTATACAGAGAGGTATGCTGGTAAATGATGGAAAGTTGCCCACTGAGCACTTCTACCAGGACCCTCAGCATCCTTTGGTAGAGCCCATCCATCCTGTAGACTTTTGTCATCATTTCCCCTTGGAATATGGAGGCTTCATTCTGTTTCCTGCCCATCTTCCATCTCAGGGGGCTGAGAAGCTGCAGAACAGCTGCTCTTACTATGAAAGACTGAAGCAAGAAGGCATTGGATGCCCTGAGCCTTTTCTCATCCTCTGTCACCATATTTTCCCTCCACATCCAATAAAGGAGGAGGTCCTCCTCCCTTTTGTTGCCTACATATTTATGGAAACATTCTCTTATTGTTTTTTACAGAAATAGCCAGATTAATTCTGTTTTTCTAATTTTCTGCCTGCATAACCCCATGGCATCCTTGTAGCTCACACAAGTGGCCCTCCCTTTTCTCCAAAGGTGATAAACTTGCCTTTTTTTTCCTGAATTCCAGCCAAGGCTCTCTGTTCAGCCAGGCCAGACTTCTTCCCTGCCGGCTCATCTTTTGGCAGCACATGGGTCCAGCCTGCTCCTGTGCCTTTAGGATTTCCTTCTTGAAAGGGAGATGTATAGATGCATTGATGGATAGTAGCTACCCACTAGTTAAAATTACTGAATTTTGTATGCTGTGGCATATTGACAAAAAAAGCAATTTATCTAGACTCTACATTGTAAAGGCAGCATTTAATATAAAAACAGTTGTAAAATAATTCAGTGCAAAAAGAAAATTCAAGAGAAAGTCTCCAACATTCCTTAAAAGTCGTTGTGTTTTAATTGAGGTTGTAAAGTATTTGACACAGTTTTCAAGAGCACTCAACTGAACTTGACTAAGAAGCAATTTGAATACTCTGAATTCTAGTGTGCTTTCCAAAAAACAGTCTTTAAAAAATTGTGTCATTTGGAAAAAATCCTCTGGTGTCACTGGCTGAGGCCATCTTAGAGCAACAGCCCATTAGAAGTGTGTTAGTTCAAAAGATGTTTGGACCTTGTTTAATATAGATGTTTCTGCACTACATAACACATTGAAGATAAATTTCTTCCTGGGTAAAGACATTAAAAAAATACTCCTATTTTATATATCTAAGAAGAGACATATGATATTCAAAGTTCTCTTACCAGCATTTCTCTTCTCCCTCCTCCCTTTTTTTTTTTGTTTTTGTTATTTTCTATCATCTCTTAAGTAGTTTGTTAACTAACAAATCAGAATTTTTAGGACAGACAAGGTGGATTAATATCAAAATGATTGATCTCTCTCATGTTGGTGTTACATGAATACAAAAGTCAAGAGTTAATGACTAGATCATTTGTTTAAAATTTCCATCTTGAAGCTCTTTACCACCATTTTACTGGCAGCACACACACTTCTGTTTTAAATTGCAAATGTTATCATGAAAAAGAGTTATACCTCCAATTTAGCACTGAGTTTCACTAAGTGCAAAAGTTTCATGTTTTATAACATTGTGTCGAAGTCGGAGCTGATCAATTCATGTGAATAATTCCAGTGGTCGTATTTATAAGGTGTAGAGACTTCTGCTCAGTCAAATTATGTTTCCAAGCCTTTTTATCCATTTTCACCTAATATGACAGATTTATTACCAATCCTAATGATAGCATTTAGTACTGCTTCCAGATAAGCCTATGGTGAAAGTCAATTCCAAATCTTACAACTGTGTGTAAATTTATTGTTCTAATTAGTGGTAGGTAATTAATTGGCAACAAACAACTTACTGAATGAATTTCACCCTCTCTTTGAACATAAATAATCTCTAATTTTTTTCTAATTCATCTTTTCAGAATTATTCATGGGTATGCAATATAGTCAGGGCCAATTTCCACATCAATACAATGGCCAGCAAAACTCAACTCTCAGTGGAGGGAGAGAGTGAAGAGCCATAGAGACAGTGCTCATTTTTCTTCAATTGCTTTACATGATATTAATCACATAAAAGAGCCCTGTAGATACACAATATTGTATTTGCACTGATTTGGGCAAAATTTTGTAGAACTAGCTGGAGAGATAGCTTAAAACACACAGAGTAGCTTTAAGGTAGATAAGAATCAGATTCCTGGTTTTTAAGTGAGTGCACTTACTGTGTAGATCATTCCTAAGGTAATAGAATCCTACAAATATTTAGGTTTTGTACTCGATGCAGCAAGATAAAAGTACAGCCAGATGGTTTGCAGGGTATTTTTTTTTCCCCTTCTTAATTTCACCTACTTCTTTTCCGATAGGACACTGGGAATCCAACTTCACTGTGACAAAAGGTGACCTTAGTATGAATTATTTAAACCTTTAGAACACAAGAATAAAAGCTAGTTTCTAGGTTTTAAAAAAGTAACAGCCTGTATGAAAAGGATTATTTTAATTAGCCTCAATGATTACTCAAAATTGTTACAGTTACCAAAATCTGACAACTTCCCCAATTTAGTCAGTATAATGAATAATGCAAAATTACTCAAAGATCACCACTGTAGAAAAGTCTATAAGGAAAGTAAAAACACAGTTATCCCTCGTAATAAGTAAGGTATGATGTGTGAACTTACAGTTGTTCCATCAGCCTCTTGAAAAGGCCATATAAATAATTTAGTGTTAAATGCTGCACCAGTGTTCTCCTCAGATCTTTACATTTTTCTGAGAAAGCCTCGCTGTAAGTTGTACCTCTAAAGATGTCTGGAAAATATTATACCAGTACAGAATTGCTGGCACACTGCAGAACTTAAGGAAGTCACTCTGTAAAACCACAGCCTAGCGAAGCTTGCTGATTAGTTCATGTAAAGTCTGGGGTAAACTTATGTACTAATTTTCTGTCCATGGGAATAGTTAAGTAGGTCCAGTCCTATCCAACTTCCATCAGCTGAAGGGATAGTAAGGCAAGGTTCAAGCAGGTTTTGAGGAGTTTTACTTCCTGCCTGGCACATTAAGTTGCTAAAACAGTAGTTATCTTGACAAACACACAAGCCACTGAGCTCACAGAAGTTAAAGACCACAGTAAAAGACTACAATTTCCTGAGAGGAAGGAGGAAAATTCAAAAAAGCCCCACTATCAACAAGTTAATGGCACTATAAGGTTGTTAATTAGCCTCTTTTCAGGCAAAGCTGAACAAAGAACATTATATTATTGTCACAATGCTTACCATCCAAAATGTCTGTTGAATTTGTATAATATCATTAATTCATACTAAAAATGAATATTATTGCTTTTCCAGTGTTGTTACAAGATAGTAACCAAGGAAAACCACTAAGTTTGTTGGACCCTGTGATTTTGGCATATTCAGATTTAACAAACTGTTAAGGACTCAAATCAGACTTAATGAGCTTTTATCCAACTTAAGGAATCTACCAGACTTAAAAAAGGGCAATTTTAACCAGTGTAAAATTTGAACATGAAGGATGGGTCAAAAAAAAAAATCTGCTGACGATATTGGTTGAATGACATAGATTTGTGAAGGATATTTGTTCTTTTTGGTTCTTTTATTCTTGTTACCTGATGATTTGGAGCTGTTCTTCTGTGCACAAACAAAAGTAGTACTGAAGATGAAGGATTCCATGACTCAATCTCTTTGCAAATGACAGCCTGGGTCTTGCAAAAAAGTGCAGCAATTATAGTTTTCCTGAGAGATGAGACAGCAGAGCTGAGTGAGCTTAGCTTTGTGTACAATGGCAGAATCCGTGACTTTTGACTCATTTAGCCCAAAGTAAGAGGAATGTGCCTCATGGAACATTGCATGACAAATCTTCTCAGAACTTCCTTGCAGATTCATCCAGGAGTTTAAAATCTGACATGGTGACTGAAGCATGATGATAATCCTGAAGGGATGTTGCCATCAGCACACATTTAAATTGCAGACTCCTGAGTACACACACAGTTCTCACTCCCATAATTACCAGGGCATGTTTCCTGTGTTGTGAAGGAGAAAAGTGAACAAGGCCAGCAACAGGAGAGAATGTGCTCAAGAGAGCTCACCCTGGCTCACTGCTTCCCAATGCTCAGGCTACACTTGTAATTGAAGGGGACAATATTCCTCATGGCCTTATAAGATTATGCTACAAGAGAGAGACACCTGGCAGGGAGGGAGAGCTAGAAATGAAAGTGAAAAGGAGAAAAACAACACAGGACATAATTTGGGGCCACAGGCAGTGGAAGTGCTCAGACACAATCACGAGCAATGACTAATTTGGAGACTAACACAAGAGTCCATGAAAACAGCACTACTGCCTCGTTGAACATTGTTTTTTTCTTCCTCCAAATCTGCCTTAATTTGTAGTTTAATAACAAACACTACAGCTCTCTGTGCCTTATTCAAAGGAGTTATGACATGCATTATGAGCAGCAGCATTAGCCTTTCACCTTCTACTATTTACTCATTTAAGGTCCTAACCCTTCTGATTAAGTAAAGCCTGGATTACTTAATGAAGGGAGCAACAAGCATTTTACAGGGAGCTATGAGATCAGTATCACTCAGGAGACTAGAGAAATTTGGAGACCCTTGTTCACATCTATTACACAGTAACTCCAGCTAAAATTGTCAAAAAAAAAAAGGTGAGAAAAGGACAGTCTGATGTTAGCTTTTCTAAGATTCCCATCAGACTATTCAACAGACAAATTTAAAAGATTAAAAGTAGCAACACAGCGTCACAAATACTGGAATGAGAAGGCAAAAATACTTTAGGTGGTCTCATTCAAATAAGAAAGCAGTTTCCAATCAAACAAATTCAATATTTGTGTACAGGTTTATATGTTTCTGTAGAAGTCAGAAGATGGAAAAGGAAATCTGTGCCATCAAACCAACACATTTGATATTAGAAGCAACCAGATCAGATGACTTGTTCATAAATGGCTTAAAAATCACTCTAAAATTAATTTAGAGGGCTCAAATACATTCTATTAAATGGTTGTTCTAAAATCACAGTGGAAGTCTGGTTGGAAGTTTCTTGTTTTTAATCTGAATTTCGTAAAAGCTAATTCATTTCCATTTGGTTTCATCTTTCCTTTTAAACAAGATTTTATCTTTGAATGCATTTCTAGAAAGCAAACACATGTTCCCAGCTTCTAATTTGCAACACTTGACAAGCAAAATTCTTCAGATTCCTTTTATGAAACTATGTCCTTTCCAGACCCCTGCTTTGAATAAATTTGTAGTTCCTGTAAAATTATTTTTTTACTGAAAGACTTGATATCTGCTTGACAGAAAACAAAGTCTAACAGTAATTTTGAGTGATATTAGTATGACCTTATCTCCACTAGCAATCTCATTTCACACAGCCTAGGAGTGAGCCTCCTGCTTTCACCACCACACCTTACTGGCAAAGCCAGTCACTGTCATCTCAATCAGCCAGCATACATAGGTTCTCCTCCTATTTTTTTTTCCATAGAATAAACTACAGGTTGTTGCAAACTTTCTTGTCCCCAACCCCCAAACGCATAATATTGATATTTCAATTACTGCCCCATTTTCTTCAATTCTTCAAGCTCACTTCTAATTGTGTACTTTCAAAAGTCCCCTTTGTCATTACCCCTTTGTCTAATCACTAGTTTTATGTACTTTATAGTAAAAATCATGCATGGAATCACTGAACTTCCTTTGTTCAGAGGGCAGGGGACAAATTAATTTTGTTTGTCCTAGAGAATGATAGATTATTCATTATTGTGCATCTTTGGCAGGTCCATGCATTGGCAACTCATTTCCTGTTTTATTCCAAACCTTCAACTACTCCTTAGTAGAAGATCTTCATTTTGCTTTCCAATTAAATCTTATTCCACCCTTTCTCACTTCTTAGACAGAAACATTTTATGTTGCTATTTTACACTTGGAGTCACTACCAAATTTTTTCATTAAGTTCAGCAGCTTAAATAGAGTAATTTTCCTGCCTCTTGTATATTCTGTTTTGCTTCTATCTCAGATGCATTCCCTTCTCTTTCCATTCACATTGCAGAGTCAAAACTAGGTGGTTAGTGTTCCTGGATGCTTTCATTTTCCCTTGTGCAGGTGTTGAATCTTCCGAAAGCCAGGCTAACTGAAGATTTAAATGCAATCAAAGCAGGTTCAATAATTACAACCAACAGCAAAAGCCAAACTCACACAGTATCTCCATTACAAGCCACCTCTTGAAGCAGCAAAGACTCCAGCTATACTATCACTTTTTCCACCATGGTTTGCCTGTGATGGCATTGTACTTTATCATAAAATATTTCAGGCAAAAATGTTTTCACAATATAGTCCAGTATTTTTCAATTGAAAATTCTGAGCCACCTTGCTATAAAGCATATTTCTGTGGAACAGCTGAAATGTAATAGGGTATTTGCTTCTGGGTGATAATCATGGACACCTGAGGATTGCAACATAAGCAGCAAGTGTGAAAATTAAGAAATGTAGTACCAACATTCCTTAAAACTGAAATTAAATTCCTCCTCTGTCTTCAGTGGACTTTGGATGAGGCTTGGGGGTGTAGCACTCATGATTCTTTTGACAATGCTTATAGTAAATTCCCCAAGGGCAAAGAATTTTAAGAACAACATAATCCCACATTGGAATTGACTAGAGACAAGCAACTGACTGAAAATGAAATTAATGGAGAATGCTCTGGAGAACCTGGCAGCTTAGCATCATCTCAAAGGAGGTGCTGGAGTCACCATCCCTCGATGTGTTAAAAAAAGCCTGGATGTGGTACTCAGTGCCATGGTTTATTTAAAGGGTTAGGGCATGGGTTGGACTCGATGATCTTTAAGGTCTCGTCCAACCTAGTCATTCTGGGAATTCTGTGAAAGTAAAAAAATCAACCCCAGAATCTGTGGTTCTCTAGGATTCCAGTATTGAGCAACCCCAGGATTCCATGACCCTGGAACTCAAGCACTTCAGGAATGTCTCCAAGGCAACAAGAGCAGGTTGGTGTCAGAGGGAGGTGCTGCAGCAGAGCTGCACCCACTGCTCAGAGGAACCTGCACCCACTGCTCAGAGGAACCTGCTGGTAAGTGAGCTGCACCCACTGCTCAGAGGTACCTGCTGGTAAGTGAGCTCCCACCAGCCCTGCATGTTCAGACAAGGTCATGCCAACATCTCTAGGCCTTCAGTGACAGAGGCAGAACCTGACAAACTCTCTCTCTTGAGATTTAAAACTCATGTGAACAAGTGACAGTATGTCAGACAGAGCTCTGTAGCAGCAGCTCCTTCACCTTCATCGCTCCTTGCCTCCCAGCTTAGGGCTCTGCTGTACCCAGCCTGTCCTGAGTCCCCCTGGCAGAGCAGCTGGGGAATGTCTCCCTCAGCAGCCTGCACCAGCTTGTCAAGCCCCACTTCTCCTCCTCCTGCCACTTGGGGGACTTTGTTTCCTCTTTCATTTCAACACTCTGGACTTCTCTCTCCTCAAACATGGCCATTTCTGTTTTGCCTCCCTGTGTGCCACACCTTCCTCACCTTGCCCCTCATCTTGTGCTGATGGAG
Organism: Melospiza georgiana; assembly: GCF_028018845.1. Classification (NCBI taxonomy): domain Eukaryota; kingdom Metazoa; phylum Chordata; class Aves; order Passeriformes; family Passerellidae; genus Melospiza; species Melospiza georgiana. The sequence continues at coordinate 18,526,351 of NC_080435.1, forward strand.
CCTTTTTGGGAGCTGAGTTTGGAACCTGGAGCAAGAGACACGCACTGAGGAGCTCCTCTGGCCTGCAGCCTTTTTCAGGGCTAGAAAGAACACAAAAGCTTTTATTCCAGTGTGAAGCTTCTTTTTCTTCTTGAGAATCGGAATCTTGGCTTATTCCACCTTTCTTTCTCTTCCAAGGAAGGATCTTCCATGGCAATCTTCTGGGCACTCCTTTTGCTGATGTTAGCTGTTGACATCAACCAGCTGCTCTTCTCCTCTGAAGGGAAGGGAACTGTTTGTGAGAAGGAAGGAATGGAAGAAATCCTTCAGGAGTTGAAGGAGCAGGAGGAGAGCCTTCAGCTGCTGTCCTCACATTTGAAGAAAGAAAGTGCAAATCTGGAAGGCGGGCAGGAGGCTGTGGCAAAACCTGCATTGGCACTGGATACAAAGATCCAACAGTGGATATGCAAAGTCCTTTTCTTGGCTGCCATCATGTCGTTCAAGCTTTGGGCTAACACTTGCAGGAAGTCACTTCTCAGCACAGTGGAAAAGGAGAGACTGACACAGTATTCCTGGGGAAAGCATGGAAAGGAGTGGCCTTCCCTGACAACACTCTTTGTGCTAAATAGGGGAATTCACAACCACATGGACAGAATTCTAGCAAATCTGTAGTTACAAGGAGACTGGTTCCATTACCTTTCAAATTACTTCAGTCCACTAACAAAAACTTGGTGCTTTAATGTATTTAAAATTTCCTCTTTTTTGTATCAGTTGGTACAAATCCTAGGGTTTCGTTAATAAAACAAAACAATTAAAGCAAACGAATAAACTTATCAGAATTGTTTGCTTGCAACCAAACAACTTCATTTCAACTTTCGACTCTGGCATTTTCCTTGCATTGTGCATTGCTATTACAAGCCAAACCAAACACCATAGAAATAGAAACCACGTTTGCTAAACAATACTATGCATGTGCAACACAACTTTACTATGCTAAATGCGTGAGAACTTAGAGGAAGATGGTTCAGAAAGAGGCTATAGATATTTTGACTGGAAAGCAGGAAAAAGTAGTTTAGCACTATTTCCTCCAGCAATAATGCAGACAGTTTTTTGTTTAGAATGAAGTTTTCTATTGGCATCCAATGCTGGCAAGAAAGATAAGAGTAAATAATAAAAAAGCTTACTTATGTTTAAAGCTGATGACTTAAACAATGATGACAAACATTCCTAATCCAAACATTAAATCTCAAGACCATACAATTTTAGGAAGGGATTTTAGGAAATAATTTCTTTACTGGTATCGAGAGATTTTCCTACCCTTAGCAGTTAAAAAAGGATTTCACTCCTTGAATATGTTAATGGACATTTGAATGCATAGTGAATTGCTGTGAAATTCCCGGGCTTGGAGGGTGCACTGTGGGATCCAAGGAAACACTGCCCAGGCATGGTGTAGATTGTACATCTGTTTAAACAAAAGATGTTTAATGGGATTATTTCCAACTTTCATTTCCATAAGCACTTCCATTCCATAAGCAGTGCTCCTCACAGAATTCACTTTTCCAGAACAAATTGTCAAATTGTACCATCATTGTACCAAGGTGGCCAGAATGGTGCAAGAACCACCACCCAACAGACAGAGGTACCCAGGCAAATCCCTTTTTTCCATGGGTCTAGACTGATCACAAGGTTTGGTAGCATAATAAGCCCTTCTCAACATTTTCTGAGTTGTAAGCTTTGTGCTTAATTTCATATCAGAAAGTGCAATGCAATATTCTTATCTATACAGACTTGATGGGCTGCTGTGCACAGCCAGACTTTTATTTGCTGAATTTTTTAAAACTTGTGTGGTTTTCCAGGCACGATAATGTTACTCAGAGCAAAAGACCAATCTAATGGATACATTCAAGCAGAAATTTCAAAAGCTGAGCTCCACTCTTGGCTTTCCTACTAATATTCTGAGAAATTTTATTACTTCCTGCCATCTTTCTCTCCTGCTAAACTCTCTTCTTTGCTCAGCCTAAGTGACACTTCCTTGGTTTTGCACTGAACATTGCACACAGTGTTCTCATCTTGATTGAAGCTTTCAGACGCTACTGTAACACAATAGTGGAGAAAGGCAAAAAAATAAAATTTTTCCAAGCAATCCTGAGAAGAGTTCTGAGGGCCAAATATGTAAAGCAAAAAGGAAATGAATGGTTATTTTTACTACTGTAGAGCTGCTTTTCAAGGATGGACGACAGCTGAAGTGTGAAGAATGCCTGAACCGGAACACTCTCATTAAAATATAAAATCCAAAGCAATTGGATTCCAAGACCTGAAATAGACAAGAGTTCAGGAGGGTCCTTCACAAGACTGAATGAGGTGAAGAAACAAACACAGCCTGGTTTCCTGGCAGAAGTAAAGATGAGTGGGTTAGGAATCCCATGGATTGCTCCTTCCGGGGAAATAATTCATTAGTGAGGACTTTTCACCTCACTGCTGTTCACAGCAACTCAGAACATCAGGTGTAAAAGAGGAGCAAGGGAGGGAGCAGATCTGGCTGACATTGCCCAGGTGTCAATCTCCACCTTCACAAGGGAGCAAGTGAAAAGAATTACAAACCCCTGAGGATAGAACCGAGTGGCTTTTACACAGACCCAGCAAAAAGATAGAATAAGGATTCCTTCTTTTTTCCCCCTTCTTAATGAGTAGAATGAAACAGAATATCTATTTATTCCTCTTCATTTAGCAAGAGGAGGGTTTGGATCGCTGTCAGCGAATGAGCTAACTAGCACAAATGAGCTAACTAGCCATGATTCATAAGGGCATGCAGACTCCAGATTCTGCAGTGCATTAAAAAGAGAAAATTATGTTTTCCCAAAAAAAAAAAGGCACATCATTCTGGTATCATTGCACAAAAATAAGCCAATTATCCCTCCTTAATTATTTATTTAGCAGTAATAAATGCTTAGTGGCCATCAAAGAACCTGGAAGACAGCTAACAGAGCACAGAAGTGTAGTGAACACCATTGTTTTGCAATATTACATCCCAGGTTCAATGAATTGGCCTCTGGCACCAAATATAAATAAATGGATGTTTTATAGCAGTACAGTCTTTTGCATTAAAAAAAAAAGCAAACAATTAAAGGATGAGTGGAACTAGGTTTTTGTCCTTTTATAGTCCATTATGGCACCTCACAGCACATCAAGAAAATCAGATTTGAAAATATATCAGAAATGGAAGCAAGGAAATATTGCATCATATTAAGTCTGTAATTGTCATCAGCTTTAGCTAAAGGAATTTATTTCATACAAATTACTGTGAGATAACAGAATTTCCACACAAACAGAAAATACATATGTGAAACACACTCAAAATAGTAACTTATTCACTGAATATTCTTTTAGTTTCCCTTTTGCAGCCTGTATTATGAGAGTAAGGTTTTCATGGGAAAGAAAAAGTTCTGTGTCTGTCTGACTAAAAATCTTCTTCTGCTGCCATCATGTAAAAAGAAAATAAGATAACTGACTTCCCTGTACAGGGAAGCAAATAAAAGAGATGCAGTTTTCTATGTGATTTCTATGTTCTACTGTTATCCAGAGTACTAGGATAAATCAATTTCGCTTTATTAAAGGCTTTTCATCACTTCATAAAATTTTCAAAGCACCTGCTCAGCAGCTTTTCAAGCTTCAATTCCCAAGCAAGATGTACTTTCCTGTAGCTGCCACTAATACAAAAAATTCAGGCAGCAATCTCAGCACTAACTTGGCACATTGTTTGCAAGCAAAGAGATGTGTAATTTAGATTCCACTTCTCACCTGACACCTGCTCCTGGAAGGACTCAAACAATGCCCTGAAAGCCAAATACTAAATTTAAAACATCTTAAAGGCTTAACACTGTGTATTTTGGGCCATCTCTAACTTGGAGGAAAATGCAGTTTCCTTCCCTAGTGTCCCTTTCCCCCAAAATTTTTATTTCACTGAATTCATTCTTAGACTGAACTAAAAGAAAAGCAGCTAAACCTTCCTTCTGAATTCAGGAGACAAGATCCAATAATTTAATTCCTACCTGGGGAAAGATTAATCATTACTCTTCAACATACTGCAGAAATTAATAATTTGAATAGACACACTTCTTCAAAAGACTCTGATTGGTACCTCTGTTCCTCAAACCAAACAAGATAATGTCTCTGATTTCCTGCCTCTCACTACTGCTGTGTACTGAAGGCAAGCACCACCCATTTCCAGTGGAGAGCAGAAAAGAAATACCAATGAACTTAATTTAAGGCTGATCAAAAAACATGCATTGAAAGAGATAAAGAAAGCATGAACAAAACAAGAGCAGTTCAGCACAATTTCACACTTTAAAGTTACATTGAATTCTCTGTGTAGGATGCAGGGGTGGAGGGGAATCAATGCTACATGCTGCAAAGTTACTTCAACTGGATCAGTAAAAACATCATTAAATAACTTCTGCCTGTGTTTTGTCAGATGTGCACTGACAACCAAAGTTGTGTGCTTAGGTTTTTCCCTTCCCACCTTTTTTCACAGCCCTGCAACCCCACAGACATCTGACCTGAACTTGGAAGTTTTGAGGGCTTGAGATATTCCAGACTGCACTACTCAGGTCAAAGTCTCATAGTGAGGTTTTGAAGAGCAATACTGATAAAAGTGTGATCGGTTCCATGAAAATGGAGAGGAATGAGACTATCCTCTTTCTCTATTCATGAAATATCACCTTGGTACTGCAGCACCCTTGAACTGTTAAATATATGGTTGGATTTTGCACCAAGCATAACCTTATTGAAACTAGATTTTCCTGCACTTCACAGCTGCCTGGAATGATAGCTAGTGAGAGCAGGAGTGAACCCATGACAGGGCACATGCAAATGAAGCCATTATGTTATTTGTCTCCATACACATATAGTTGAAATCAAATGTCACAATACTTCACAGAAAAAAGTAACTGCCAGGTCCATGAGACTACAAATGACATACCAAAATGCTGTTTAATACATCAGATCTATAAGTGGCTGGCTGTTTTCTGAGCTGTTTTATTCCTTCACTCTTTCCCTATCCCATTCTCCCCATTTGTTTGGGTTTCTTTAAATCAGATCAGTTTTTATTTATCAGACATAATTTGCAGTTCCAATTAAGGGAGCACATATATGCACATGTGTATACCTGGAGGTTAATATCTGTCCATATATCTCCTCATTCAGATCATTAAGTTGTGTTTTTAACATATCTTAACTTCATATTTCATTTGAAATATCCTAGATATTTGCTGTTCAAACATTTGTCTCATGCCATAAATTCAGCTGGAACAATTTGCCTATCAATCCACATATACATATTTATCCAGGAAAATAGTAAGGCATTTATAATGAACTGGTGCTCAAGTCCCCACTTTGAGGGATATTTGACAGATAGAAGCTTTCAGCAGAAGATCTTCCTCCGCTGTTTTCAAATTATTAAGTGGAACAAGAAACAATTTTATGCAGAGGTAAAACAAATACATTCACAACTACTTGAACAGAAGAACAATTTCTCAGCCAACTGTACACAGAACTCCATTTAATTTGTTCTGCAGCTTCAGCTTTGGGAAAAATAAATGCAATACCTTGAAAACCAATCCTAGAAACCCTATTTCCATTTTACTTAATTTGGAGACCTAAGCTGATGAGAAATAATCTCCTTGCAGAGGCATACAAAATTCATTCAACTTTCTGACTTTGTGTCTCCTGAAAACTAAAGAAGAGTTTCCCAAAAGAAAGCTCTAGGTCATGCTGAATAATCTCTGTGTCACTCTACCATTGGCCAGGATGTCCTTTCATAACTTTTTTGCACGTGGGTCAGTGAACCACTTGGTCACCCCTTGCACAGGCGCCTAACAGTGACAGCATTCTGAGCTTTCAACTTCCAAACAACCAAAGAAAAAAGCTTGGATATAAGGCAAATACCAGCAGCATTTTGCTGCCTATTAGCAAAAAGTTTTACTATTTCTGACATAAAAGAATGCCTGAAATCCTAACATATCTTCTCTTATACAACTGTAGTAAATAAGCTCATCTGCACCAAATTTATCTGGAGTAGAAAACTCTGTCCTAACGAGCTGCAGGGATGTACACAGAGCTGTTAATGGGCTGTTTTCACCACTGACGCTCTTTGACATATAAAACTAAACTCACTTCTAGTTATAGATTACTTAAGGACCTAAGTTGAGAAGTAGCACTGTTTTACTCTGGGGGCAAGAGTGATTGGAGGCTCTTTATGGGTTCAAATAAAACAAAGGTTAATATACCTGCAGGAAGCAGGTACAGTTCCTGTATCACATTTGTGAAATATTATGCATGTTCCATCATATCCATTTCCTCTTTCCTGATTCATTTTATGCTGAGGTGATCATATTTGCCAAAGGCATTTCTTCAGAGTATGAAACAGGTAGAGACATGTGAAAAGTGCAAAAGGTGGCTTTGCCTGGCCTTCATACAGGGCCTCCACGTAAGCATTATTTTACAACACCAGCACAGGTCCAAGTGCAAGTACACATAAAGGGGGATCCAAATGAAATACTGAAGAGGGGTCCAAAAAGTGATGCAACACTCAAAGCTGTGTGACCTATTTGTGGACTTCCAATGCCTAAAGGGAACCGACAAGAAAGATGGAGAGACTATTTACAAGAGCATGACAGGATAAGGGGAATGGCTTCAAACTGAAAGAGAGTTTTAGATTAGATATTAGGAAAGACAATTCTTTACTGTTCGGGTGGTGAGGCACTGGCACAGGTTGCCCAAAGGAAGGTCTGGATGCCCCATTCCTGGCAATGTTCAGAGCCAGGCTGGATGAATCCTTGAGCAATCTGGCCTAGTGGAACATGTCCCTGTTCAGGGGATTGGAACTTGATCATCTTTAAGGTCCCATTGAATTCAAGCCATTCTATGATTCCAACAAGGGCACAACCTTCCCCATAGCTTTGGTTTTCTTGGCAACCTGTCCTTGTAGGCAATTCTAAGAAAATCTAATCTCAAGTATCATTGTCAAAAGCATGGTGTATACAAAGTGGAAAGAGCAATAATGCTGAAACATTTCATGAGACACAATGGGGAGAGAAAGACAGTTATATGTAAAAAGTAAGTTACACTCTTCATAGAGAATGGATCATTGGACAAATGTCAACAAAAGACAGAGGTAAACAGAACACAGAGAAAGGCCATAAGTTTCTGAAATGTATGGAGCCCATTTTACTTCTTCCAAATGTAGTTTTAGGCTTCTTTCTGGAAACACAAAAATCCTGCACAGGTTTGCTAGAAGAGTAAGCTGAAATCAAGTTCTCTGTGCTTTTGCACTTTAACCAGTATATTAATGTATGTCATATACATCCCTATTCTGTGTAAATTAAAAAGGATAGACAAATGCTGACCTAAATTTTAATTGAAAAGACATCAGAACTGTCCAAAAAGCTTCCCTGTTTTTTCCACAAATACATACATACACACACTGAAATTTAATTGGCAAGCAAAGAGCGGTATCACTTATTAGACGCTGGAAAATCCATCAAGATTGTTGTGCAATGTGTTGAGGTATTTAAATTGATATCAAGCTGTTAACTTAAGTAGTAAAAAATCTTCAATTTAAGCATTGACTGACCACCTTGCATTTGCAGCAAGCAGAAATGCAGTAGAACAATGCTGGGACCAATGTGTACTTTAAAATACCTTTTAAAATACCTCCTCTTTCACAGCAGAGCAGTTGTGCAGCAGTTCGGTCAGTTGGACTGTTTGCAGATTTTACCAAGGGAAAAAAATACATTTTCAAAGTTACTGAGATCAACCCCTCATCCAGCAGTTAGAGAACGTCCAGTACAATTCCAGCCCTTTACAGCAGGACAAAATATCGTTTTTTCCTCTGGCAGTAACAGCTGATTGCTTTCCAGGTTGCTCCTGACACTTTAGCCAAGAGCAATAGGGGGTTAGACTAAGCCAGGAGTGTTCCCTTCTGGATTCACTCTCACAACATAAACACAGCCCTCATGCCTCCACATGGGGACTGTGCCACAGGAAGACACAAGAGAAAAGTTGTTTGCTTCTAAATGAGATGGAAAAAGATTAGCTTTGTGCCTGAACCACTATTGAGAGAAGTGTCTGCCAAAACAACATCAAATTAAAATTATGCAGACATATGGCTCTTCCATAATTCTCCCTCCTGGCTTCCCACTGGGTGCTCTGGACTATAAGGAAGTGTTAAACAATAGTAGTTGTAAAGGATTGTTACTTGAAATCTAGAAGTCTGAGGACCTTAGTAATAGTCTCAAGATTGAGAAACCAACTCAAACACCTTTGAATAAAGGACTCTTCACTGCTGCAGACTGGACACTTGTAATATTCAGAAGGCCACTTCCTTTAAGCCTCAAAGACAGGCCAGCATAGCAGATTTTATGCTTGAAATATTAGCTTAAAATACTGCAGTGAATTCAATTTGAAACTTGGAATTTAAACTTTAAAAGTTTCAAAAATAAAGTAAAAAGAGAAATTTTGCATCAATGGCACAAAGCATAGGAATCTCTGGCCCAGAATTCAAGTCAGCCTGCAAACAAATTAAGGCTCCCTCACTCTAGGATCCTGGCAAGCAAGGTTAACAACCTGAATACACATCATTAGTAGATTGCACTGCTTTCAAATTAGAGTATTTGCCTGCCCTTTACTTTCATCTGTTCCCACTACCACAGTTATCCCAGAGTTAAGTTGTGTAACACATAATACATTAAACCACTGATTTGTGCACAGCTGATACTGAACAAGATATTTTTTGCTCTATAGCACTTCCCAAAAGTTTGCTTTCACTGATCATGTCATCCATTGAACAGCCTCAGTTACTTGGATACCATTGCCTAGTTCTTCCATTTTTCCTCTGATAATTTTCTCAGCTTTTCCCTGGTTTGCTCTTGTTTAATCTTTATCCTGACACCAGTACTGCTGACATTTAAGATATTGAAAAAATATTTCCATAACCTTAGCTGAAGAGAATATTATATTCTTGATGTAGACTTTTTCTAAACTTCCAAATTGGACCAAATTTTCTATATTGGACCAAAAGTTTTCTATAGTTCCAGGACCAAATTCAACAATAAAGTATCAACAATTAGCAAAATGCAATACTCAAATACCTGAAGCATAGTTTACATACGCAAGACAATTAAAAGTGGTTTCTTTAGAAATAAGAAAAATATTACATAGAGTCCTTTATGTATATTTCCCTAAATAAAACAATATGTATGTTTATGTGTGTATATATATATTTTCACATTACCACATTCTCTGAAATACTGTGAGAAGCAAAACAAAACAACTGGAATTGTTAACAGCCACACTTCAGCTTAATATTAAATTCCTGTTTGCACTCCAAATCCCTCAGGGTTAATATGAGCTCATAAACCCAACCACTAACAGACATGAGCCAATTTAATGAGACCAGAAACAACCAGCACATTTTTTAAGATCATTATATTATTTGTCAAAAAGGGAAAATAACAAAGAAAAATATTTACAAAGTTGAAACATTGTCCTCATGGCTTTTTTTAATTTGCTCTTTACAGGCTACTGAACAACTGATTACAAGATCCTCCCAACCATCCCCAGGCAACAGTGAAGCAGATTAAGAGAGACCAGGCAATTAAATAAGGAAGAAATTCCCAGGAAACATAAACTGGAGAGAAAAATACTGTATTTAACACAGTATGGTACTAGTATTTATCCTAAACAGCTGAAAAGACAAGTCATAGTTAAACCATTGAAATATCTTTAATGAGGGAATTAATTTTTAAAAAATTAATTGTGGAAAAACACCTCAGAGATACTAAGGTACAGGTACTTATTCATCAGTCTCTGTTATGGCCATGGTTGTAAAGAGATTTTAATGAACTCACCACTGTGAAAATGATGACAAAATGTAACATATGGAAAGAACAAGCTGGGTTTTGTGAACAGAAACATATTCTTTGCATTTACTGGAAGCAGTTTCTAGGTAATATTCAACATTTCCCACCTGCCACAATTCAGAAGGATGCTGCACCCACAGCAGGCAGAACAAGGCACACAAGCCCATAACATAGTGCTGTGTAAGAACCACTGAAATAAAAATATATGGAGATAGGCTAGTAAGGACTTCCTGGTGTTTCCCTAGCTGAGGTGGAACACAAAGACAAGGGAAGGTAAAGTGGTTTGCCTGAGGCAAGAAGATATGTCAGCATTACAACCAGGAGAGAAACAGGAGGAATGGTATCTAGTGCTAAATCAAAGTTTAAACAAACCATACTGCCCTTTTGAAGACATACACAATATTACCGCATCCTGAGTGGGTCACTGGTGGTGAGAGAGAGACGGTGAATCTTGTTTCTAGATCAGAAGGCTGGATTTATTGATATATAATGTATAGTACATTATGACTATACTAAATAGAATAAAGAGAGAGGTTGCAGAGAGCTTGCTATGCTATGTTAAGAATAGAAAGAATGAATCTATAACAAAGTTGTGTCCAAGGACTCTGTCCCTAGCTTGTTCCTTGTGATTGGCCCTTAATTATAAACATGGGAGCATGAACCAATCACCAAAATAGGTGCCCCTGTTGCATTCCACAGCAGCTGATAATAATTGTTTACGTTCTCTTCTGAGGCCTCTGCCTTCCAGAAGACAGAAATCTGAAAGAAAGGATTTCTGTGAAAAAATGTTTGCGACAACACAACACCATCTTTTCTCAGAATAAGTCAAGAACTAACTCAGTGAACCTGAGTCCTTGAGCTTTAGGATCCCTTCATTAGTCTGACCGTTGTTTCCAAGTTTCATGAAGAGTTGTATTTCTGTTAAAGAGGGCAACTTGGTTTTTTTCCCTGTCTTAGCCCAGTAAAGGGGAAGGTCCCTAAAATGCTTCAAGCCAGCTTGAATGTTGTATGGGAAAGATATATTGCAAAAAGACAGGATTTCATCCTTAATTTTCTTCCAGGGTTAACTAGAATAATTCCAGCTACGTTACCAATGTGATAACAACAGCAATATGGCCTAACTGCTAAAAGGAGAGAAAATTATGGAACTTTCGGTACCATGACATGCCATTTGATTTCAGCATAGTCTACCTATTATGATAATAATTTACACTTTTTAACTCCCTTAGCATTAACAATTCTCTCTTTTAGTTCACAGGGGGTGTCCTATATGCTTCCCTTCCAAAAAAAAAGCCAAACCAAACTATCCCATATTTTCCAATATTATGCCAGCAAGAATACTAAATTCAGATTACCTGACATATATATAGTTGCATAGAAAATCAAAGTGTCTCAGCAAAACAAGCAACGAATAATTTCATATTGTAAAAGGAGAAGCACAAACTCAGTCTTTACTATAATTTGCAAAGTTCACAAAGACTTGGAAGGTAAAGATTAGACACTGCAAGCTCTGTGTTTTTCTTGTAAAATGCACTGTTTACAGATAATACTACTTAACTTTGCCATCCTGAAAACAGCAACTTGGAAGTTCTTCCCTGTATGACCAAATTCTCAGAGCAGGACAAGAGCAGACCACCAGGGTAATTTGATATGGTTTTTTTGCTAGGAGAGGTTCCTTTTGCACATCCCTTCCCCACAGCAAATACATTGGGCTCAGAAAGTGTACGCTTGGTTTTCAGGGTTATTTAACACCAGGAAGCTCACAAAAACAATGCAGAAATCAAGACTGTGATTTCTAGAAGCTACCCATGGCTGAAATATTATGATGTAAAAGCATAACAGGACTGCATAGCAACTCAATCAAAAGAGGGCTTATAGTAGGGTTTTAGGAGGGTTTTTTCAAAAGATGTATGGCAAATAAGGAAGATACCTATGTACTTCACTTAGCATTGCACCAAAATTAAACAGATTCAGGTTTTGACTTTCCCCCCCCCTTTTTTTCTCTCTTTTTTTTTTTTAGAGAGAGAATTTATGAGACACCATCTGTGAACTAAAAAGGAATACTGTTAATGGTAAGTGAAATATTAGTAAAGTACATTATCGTAATAGAAAATGGCAAAATAAAATTCTGACTAAAACTACTAACATGTCAGTATGAATACAATTACTTTACAATTTTAAAAATTCCATGAGATTTTCATACTACATTTAAAATATCCTAAACTTCTAAAAATCCCTCTACTTCCTACATAAAGCAGAAAAGTATCAAATTGCAATAAAAATATTTTGTAGACTAAAGGAAATCAGAGAATTTTTGTCAATGCATCATTCACATTTTTAGACTAAGACATCAGAAAAAAGGCTCCCTGTTCAAGGTAAAGTCTTTAATTTAACACAGAAATAACCTGCAAGTCTGTCTTCTGAAAACAGAAAACTCCAACAGGAGTGGTGGCAGATGTTTAACCTGCTCAGCATCTCTTCGGAAATGTGCTACAGAAAAATAACTGTGATAAAGATTAGAATTCATGTAAACAAAGACCACAAACAACATCTGAATTGTTTGAAAATTTTTTGTTTCACTAACATCAGTGAAAGCAGAGAAACACAAACCATGGAGCCAATGCCATAAACCAATGGGAGTCAGGGTGTAAAGCTGGCAGGATCTCTAACTCGATGTCACAATGAAAATTTCATGCAACACTCGTGAAGATGCAATCAGAACCTATGAGTCATGCAAGGCAGATAAGGTAGCCTGGCATTCAGGCACAGCTCTGTCACTGTGATTTCAAAGACATTAAAATTTGAGGGTTCATTAAAATTAACTTCTGAAAAGGACACCACATCCCGAACACAAGATGTCTACTGTGCAGACAGCAACTGCTTTCTCTCTAAGACACAAAAAGGGAGGAGCCTCCTCTATAAAATCCCACTTTTCCAAAGTATGCATTCTCAAAATAATAGGCAGGGTTTCTTCCATAATAAAGGCTACAGCAGCACTACCTTGAGCTCTTTACAGTGCTTGTGTGCCACATGCTATGAAACCATGCTATGTACCGTTACTGACCCTTACGAGGGATTCAGAATAAAATCTTAATTGTCTTTAACGATGAAAGATGGTCCTTGATCTTTTAAAAGTATTTTCCAACTTACAGCAAGCCACAAATATGAAATATCAAGTTAATGAAGGAAAGGTCTAGTGAGGCCAGTCAGACAGATTGTTTAAATTCATCAATTTGTTCACATTTTATAGTCACCATAACTTGACAATTATTATAGTGGACAAACTCAAATCTCTTTCAGGTTAAAAGCCAAAATTCTCTTGTGAATTCTACAGTTAAACATACAATATTTTACAGCACAGCTCTGGGAAGTAGTATAACATATTTCTACAAAACATTATATAACTAAATATAAAGATGTAATGATAAAACTATCGGAAGGAAAAGGTTAGGAAATATCTGGAATTCTGGCAGACTTACAGACCCCAAAAATGCCCAAAGTACAAGTGAAATGCAATTATTTTTTGCTGCTTGCTAGCTAAACTGCTGACCTACATTTTAACATCCTGAATAGAGGAACAGAGATATTTTACCCATAGATTCAAAGGAAAAGAAAAAATCTGTTGAGTTCATATTCCTCATGAATGCCTCCAAATGATGGCAAATCAATAGCTGCCGCTTTACTAACATCACCCTTTGGACTTAGTCAGCTAACATGCCTGAAAATTCTTCCCAGAAGAACCATACAGATTCACAAATCTGTTTTACAACCACCATCAAAACTCCATACAAACAACTCAGCTTTCAGTTTGGTTACAGGTACAATATAAATCACTAAAGTCAAAAATACTTCATAGAAAGGTGAACTCCACTTCTGAAGCTATAAAATTATTTGCTGAATTCTTGTAGGCTAAACTGATTAAAAGAAAGGAATACAAGGCCATTAAATGAGGCATCATTAGTGCCTTGAGCTATGCAATAACTGATTTTATTTCTTGTCACCAAAAGGTAATTTTATTGCATTATTGGCAAGGCACCCTCCTTTCTTCTGTTATAATCTTTTCCTACAGCCCGTTGCAAAAGGAAATATTTCAAAACACATTTTCAATTCCCCAGCAAGCATTCAATTCTCAAATGGTTTTTAGAAACTCAAAGCAGCGATTCATCGAGCCAAGTAAGAACGCTGAACTTGGAACTCTGAAAATTTTCTGCTCTAGCTCTTATATTACAAATAACTTGAGTTTTTTTCTTCTAGAGTTTCTTCCAGTCTTTATCCGACAACTTTCAAGGAGCCACAACAACAAAGTTCCTGATGGAATCCAAATAAAACTGATCACAGGGAATGTGGGATTCTAATTAACAGGGCAAGACCTATGCACAGCAAGTAGCTTGTAAATACAAAACCCAGAAATATAAATGTTGTTTTCTGCTTTTCATGGAGTCCTTGTTAGACAGAAGGTCAGTCTGCAGACACAGGTGGGAAAAGCCAGAAATACAGAACAAACCCTTAGTTATCAGCATCGAACACTGTAGTGAAATAGGACAAATTCAGCACTTACAGAAGACATCCCTGATCAGACAAAACAACAAAACACTTTTACTTAAACATGATTTTATGACTAATTATAACTAGAGGACAGTCTTACAATTGAAGATGAAAAGAAGTGCTATTAAAAAAAAAAAAGAAGAAAAACAAGCACTCAGATGTGGCTACAAACTACAGAAGCCATGCACACTGGACATAAAAAGGTAAGAAGAAATGAGGTGGTTTAAAGAAAAATAGACCAAAATGAGAAAAAAACAGAACAACTTTTATTTGTGTTTATTCACAGAATTCCCATCCCTAGAAATCCTTCAGTTGGGGATTCATATCTAAGAAAATAGGGAGATAATGAAACAGCAAACATTTCAATGAGCTGCCGTGCGACCAAACAACTCACTGCCCAGAATTCAGAGCCAGGAGAACAATGGCATCAAAACCTACAGATTCCAATCACCTACAGAACACAAGGGGTAAGACATTACTGGCAAGCTCAAGGGAAAAAACAAAAAAACAACACGTTATTTAAGTCAGAATTCACTTTCTATGACAGGATAACAAAACATGACTGCCTGTGATTCAGAGAACTAAATCATATATTGTGAAATTTTAGACACTCTGCAGAGAGAGACCAATGGATGGATCCATTCTTTTCCTAACAGCCCCATAAGAACACAATCTTAAACACACTGAAGGGTTCTGCACGTCTTACCCCTCAAAATACCTCTTTTCAGCTATATAGAGATCACATAAACTCTAAAGGTAGAAGCAAAATGCAATGTGATGGTCCCTGAAATTATTCAGCTCCTGATCAGGTAGAAATTCTCTTACTTTATAAAGGGGTTTTTTTCCCCATTTTTCTTTTCTTTTCTTTTTTTTTTTTTTTAACAATATTCACTTCTGGGACTATAGACCAATCTGTTCTGCATCTCATATGTCCATATGTTCCATGAAGTTCTACAAATTTGTCATCCTGATGAGGCAGAAAAACAAGCAGATTCAATGCAGTTTCTGCAGTATAAAATCCTGAATTTTTCTTGCTTCTGTTTCAAGACACAGTTTTCAACAAACATTATCTAAATGCCAACTAATGCCAAATATAGACAATTATTTGTCCTTCTATTTCCATAAAGGTTTCTGCATCACTTTGAGTAGTTCTTCTATCTCCACCGGGCACACATTAATGTACTGAACAGAGTTGTGAAAAAAAAAACATTGTGCCAAGCCCTTCATGGATGCTCCTGGAGTTCTGGAAGTAGCCTTAGTTTGCTACCTGAAAACCAGCAAGCTATTTTAATCAATTCATGGAATCATGGAATGGTTTGGGTTGGAAGGGTCTTAAAAGATGATGTGGATCCATCCCGCGGGCCATGGGCAGGGATATCTTCCACCAAACCGTGTTGCTCAAAGCCCCATCCCTTCTTTTGATGTAGCCCAAGACACAACTGGCTTAATAAACTGCTAGTGCACATTTCTGACTCAGGATTAGGTTTTTCTTCAGTTTGTTTTGTTAATTTAATTTTGATTTTCCTTTGCTGCTGTTATGGGGTTCGGAGGTTTTTATGGGGAAAAGGGGAAGTTGGTGATAACAATTGTGGTTTGGTTTTTTAACCTAATTTTGATAAAAGATGATCATTTATTCTTTTTTTTTACAAATTCTAATTGTACCATATTTCTCCAGTTGAAGCCCTGAACTGAACACAATCCCAGAAGCCAAAAGAGCATCTTATTTCACTTTTGGTGTTGAGTACCCTCTCTTTAGTTGAAAGACTTCAGATTCAGCACTGTCTTAAGTTTAGTTTGCCATGCTATATGGAAAGTATAAAAAAAAACATGTATACAATCAAAAAAGCCTGTGTAAACTACAATTTAAACTCACAGAAAACAAACAGGGTAATGAACTTTCATTACACAGGATGAAAAGCAGGGCATAAGTGAAAGGTAGGTTTTATTGTAGATGGAAAAGCCAATGTTAAAGCTCATTACCTCTTATAAGCAGCAAAATACCTTATAATATCTTGTAAAGATAAGGAAAAGGGTACTGACATTTGCCATAGCCACACTAAAAATAGCTATTTCAAAATGGAGTTATCTTCATCTCTAAGGAACACACACACAATTCACATGCTATAGTGAGCTGGCCCTCACTGATAAAAACAGATAATTTTTATGGTCCTGTAAAGTGCTTTACATGGGAATACAGCTTTTGGAGAGTAAGTAAATTACTCCTTTATAAAAGTGATCTATTTCCAATTGCTTTCTCCCCTAAGAGACAAAATCATAGACAAAATCATAACTTAAGTTCCTAACTCACTGAAATAGAAAATAAAACTTTCTGTAACAATAATTTGTTTTTCCCTGGAATACTGCATAGCTTTAATTACTGTATCCATAGCAGTCTAGATGTCAATTAGAGACAGCAGCTCTGACAGTGTGTTGGAAAACCATTAACACCATGACTCAGTACTCTAGACACTCCAGCACAAGTTGTGATTTCCCATAAAATGTAAAGAAAGTGTGTAAACAACAATTCGTGAAGCACAGAGACTTGGTTTAACCCCCCAGTTTTAAATTCCTTATATACAGTCAAAATAACTGTTGACTCCAGTGACCACTGTGGAGACACTTGGAATCTGTTTGCATATTTATGGTACACTTTTCCTATGGAGATAGATATTCTTGCTAAAGGTCCTGCCCATTTTTATTTATGAAAGATTATGACCTCAACATGAAGCAAGACATGGTTGTGGTCCTACACAGGATTTACCTCAGCTGGATTTGAGCTACCTTTCCCATGTGACAGGACCCAAGAAGTTAATTCAACCACCTCTTACAAAGAGTAGGAACATGAACTGGAATCCTGAGATAGTCATAAATCCTAGTCTTGGATACAGAAAAAATAAAGAATTAAAAATATTTGAATCTTTTTATTTTGAAAATTCCCTTAATCCTTTTAAATGCCCTGTAGGAGCCTTATCACTCCTTTCTCTAACCCAGAAGAATTACTTAATCTCATAAAAATTCCATTTTGTTTGAAAAGCTATTATGTTGGGTGGGGTTTTTTTTCTTTTAACAATTAAAAAGAGCATTTTGTACAGTTCCTGAACTTTATCTAGTCCATTCTGTGTTCTTTCTGCTGAATTCTTAGCATAAAAATACTTTTTCTTATTTTCAGTTCCAACGTTCCTGAGCCTTCACCTTTTTGACCACTGACAACTTCAGTCTGCCCATTATTTACAGGGATTTTATCTGAAATAACCCTAATCTGTAGGGGAAAAAAATTTTCTTTCTCAAAATAGAAACAAAAAAAAATTAGGAGCTTTATATTTTATTGCAGGTGAGGGAGAGTACTTATTTATTTATTTTTAAATTTCTCTATAGAGAATTGCCCTGCTGAGTCCTGTCAAAACAATGTTTGCTATGTGGGACTTTTCCAAATTCCTTCTTGTGCTTAGATACAGTTCAGAGTATTTGTAGGGTGGTTGTGTTCACACGACATGGCAGAGCTTTGCTTCTCTCAACACTGCACACCTGACTCACAGGCACTTTCCTTTTCTAGAAGTCACCAGTCTATAAAATTCCGTGCTTTTCTGTGCTGTTGTTACCTCTAAAGTGCATTTTTCATACTCCACATGCTGCTAGCATGGAGTGACTCCAGCTAATTTCCTCATTTATGTATCATAAAAAAAGTCTTGGCACCATCAGCCTGGATCAGACTTTGGCCGCCCCCAGGACTTATTCCCTCAGCTCTGTTTGCAGCTAGTTTTCTATAACTGTAAGTCATAACTACCCCATTGTTCTTGGCTTACCTCTATACAGTGCTTCTTACAGAAGAGAATATGTTTAGATGTGTTACAGTGTCTCTGAGTTTAATGGCAATATCAAAGTGTCCTCTGGAAGACTGAGGTAAGCAAAGGCGGAGAAATTATCAAACTACCCATGAAGAAAAGCATTGTATTTTGAGATAGTATGCCAATTACAATTATAACTTATTTACAATAAATAATTGCAGTCTGACCTGAAGGAAGAAGATTAGGGAAAAGACTGAATCTCAATTCCTTTTTATTTCTGATTTTACTCCTGGGTTCAGCAGACCTCACCTTCCTTCCTCCCATAAACAAAAACAAAACAAAGCGAGATGTGATACATAATGACTGTAGGTTATTGTATTTTTCTTCTTTTTGTGGAACTCTATTAGGCTAGAAGCAAAACTACACTACACAGAGACAACTACAAGATGGCAACCAAAAGATAGATTTTTTTTTTTAAATCTGTTGGTCAGCAGAGTCATCAATGTCTCCACTCCCAACAGGGTACCACACATCAGAAACATTATACCACAGCCTTCATATCATTACCTTACCTACAGCAGAACAAAGTCAACCATGCTAAACAAATTCAAATTTACAGCTTTCAGCAGTCTTCACAAAGTGCAGAGGATTCCAGAGGATTCCAGTCATTTCCATCATGACTAAGAAGCAGTCCAGTAAATATAGTCACATTGCTACTGCAAACGTGGCCATCCATCTAAAATGATAGTTGCAGAAACTCTGCCATGATTTACCACACTCTAGGTACACAAATTTGCAAATGCCTCAAGAAATAGAGCTCAAATTTCCACATTCATTCTACAAATTCCATAGGAATACTACCTGGGTTTAAAAATGAGCCTTTAAGCATCTTCAGAGCCTCAAAGGAAAGTGCAGCTTCTGCCTCAGAACCATTTAACCACTCAAATGTGGATGATGGAGTGCACCACTTACCGCTGAACTGGGAAGGAAAGGGAATCTAAGTGGTCCTCGCCCTTAAAAGCCATATTTATCCTGTTCTCATGTGCACTTCTCCATGGGCTGGAATCTAGAAAGAAAACAGTCATTTAGTAAACCTAGGAAAACTCAGACACCTTCAGCCCAGGCCGGCATGGCATTTTCCTGCTCTCCTGTGGAGAGAGCTCATTAAAACAAACAAAAAGTCTCCTTTTCCACAACTCCAGCAGTTAACTGAGGCCATTAAGTACATTTCACAGCATAAACAATGTAGGCTTTGCATATTCCTGAAGATCCTGGACTGCTGCACAGGTCAGAGCCATCTGGGTTGAACATTTGTGAGTTAGTATTGAGGTATTATTTAGCCTCATTTATTTTATATTAACTTGAATGCTAGAGAAAATCTAATGAGTGTTTTAGTAATTCTTCATGTTATTGTGTGAAAGATTGCAAGTGAGAACTATTCTGCAATATGATTTCAGGATTGTTAAGTACTACATTTACAGAAAGATCCTTGATGACTAAGTTACTGAAGTATTTGACCCCTCCATGTAAGAAAATTTCATTTTTTAATACATTTTAAATGCTGCACACATCTTTCTCCTCCATGATTTCCCTTCATACCTAGTGACCAAGAGATGGATCCAAGCTTTATTGCACTAGAAAAAAACAAGAGAGGATAAGAAGGACTCCTCATTTTCACAAGAGGAAGGATTCTGCCTCTTTCCCTCTTCCTTTAATTAGCCTCTCTTATATTACATCACTACCTACTATAGGTCAAAGCACATTCACAACAAAAATCACAGAGGATTTATTCTACAAAAAAAGGTGAAGTCATTCTCACTCACACACATAGCTAAAAGAAAACTAAGGCAAAATATTTGAAGGAAAAGACTAATCCATGACTCAGGAAGAAGAGGAAATGGATTCATTTGGACAAGGAGACAGGAACAGTGGGAAAATTATGCTTTCTTAGATGTGAAAAAAAAACTTGGGATCAATGGATCTCACTCCTAGAGAAAATACTTTACACAGGAAATTACTGTTTGTGTCACCAGCTGAGGCAGAGTGGTTTTGATGTAGTTGCTTGTGAAATTCTGCTATTTGGTTATTTGGCTGCATTGTGCAAGCTGAGTCAGCCAGCATTCAAGATATTTGCCACCCCAAATTGCTCTTAATTGACAGAGAGTGGTCCTCACTCCCTTTCCTAGCAAACTGACCTCATTACTAATGCATGGCCTTGTTTTTTCCCCAAGATCTCACAAACACATCCTGAGCACATAAAAGTATTACAACCAACATTTACATGCTCTGTCCACTGTCAGCTGCAGATTGCTCTGGTGATGGTGCCATCCTGTGTTCCTCCCTATCCCCAAGGTTTTCCTGGAAATAACAAATTTAATTTAGTCCTTCTTTAGATGTATAGACTGTAGAAGATTGAAATACAGGAGAAGAATCTATTAAAAAAGCCAAAACCAACACCAAAAAATCCCCACATTAAAAATAGTTGAATCGGTACTGAAGGCTCTGGTTTAAAAAGATTGCAGGTATTTCATAGGTTTTGACTGGAGGTTCATATGCCCAAGCATGAAAAGATTAGTATGTATTCTTCTGCTCCTGTGACACACTAAGATTTTAAAAACAAACTTATTTGGGGGGACAGGAGGAGGGAAATTTAAAGCATTTAGTATATGATATACAGATTTCACTAACAAAGTGAATAAATGAGCTATCTTCATTTCCAGTAGTATAATATTTTCCCTTTTTTAAAGACATTTAAGATTACAAGATACAAACAAGTGTACAATCACATTTACTGGAAACTGACAAATATCACAATAATCACTGTCTTCATTTGGAGGAGATAGCCTTAACGCTGAACACATCCACAAAAAACCCTAATCTCCAAAATTAATTTTCCCTCCTAAATCTTGTCATTTAAAGAACAAAAACCTCCAATATTTTAGCCTGCAGAATTACAGATTTCATGGACACTAAACATCTCTTTCTGTTCAGCATTAGACCTGGATTTACCTTCTCATGCTACCAACACTAAATCAAATGTAAAGCTTCAGCTTCCTCTGGCAAGCTAAATCTACTTCACCATTAGCTCAGCCTACTACCAATTTCCACACATACAAATCATAGCACCAGCTTGTACTCCATTACTTGTGATCAGTGACATAATGTACACAGACATAAATTAGATTATTGCATGTCCTTGTTCCCCATAAATTAGAAACCTGACAAAAATGCAAGTTTTTATATGCTGCCTTCCCACAAAGCACACTTTTATATTATGTCTGAAAGCCTGTAAAAACATTATCAACTCCTACTTAGAGGTTACTTATGCTCCAGGAACAATAACAAAATGCTACAACAATCTTAACCAAACTGTCTGGCTAGAGACTATGATTAGATATTAGCTGGCATCTTTAATCCTAAATTAATGTTGGCAATATGAGGAAATTCTCTGCCCTGGAACTTTGCCAGGGGATCCACTGTACCCCCAGGATCACAGGAGAGGTTGGAACACCAGCGATTTGTGGCACAGGCTTCTGGTCCTGCTTAGAATGCCTCCTCCACCTGCTGGGCAATTACAGATGGCAGATATTGCTCAGATTCCAGTGCTCTCATTCCTCTTTCCAGGTAAGAACAAAACAACTGTACTTCCTTGTATAGACTAGGAGAGGGCTGATGAGTCCTTCTCTTTAGCTGATTCTGCTTTTTATTTGAGTCCACAACACATGATGAGCTCTAATCAGCACTCCTAAAAGCTAAGTCCTCTACTCAAGCTGACTATGGAGATGTTATACATGCACTCACTTTTATTAAGTATATATATAATAACAGATAACATTATTAGACTTCTGTTGGAGAGTCTAATTTTTTTTTCCACTGAAAGTATTTATTTCCATGACTAATGATTAGACCCACAGCTCGTCAGAGTTGCTGTCCAGATAAATTTGAACAAAAAAGACAAACAAACAAACCAAAAACGCACTGCTTGTACTTTGCAACATTGGTCGTTTTGGTAGAAGCCTGAGTGACACACTGAAATAATAAAATTGTGTTCTTGGACTATTATGAAGCCTTTTATTTAACACCTACATAGGGCTTGACATCTGCACACAGCCTTGTATCAGTGTAAATGCTGACTTACAATTTGTTTGACTCCTCTGGTAGGTAGCTGCACATGCATGTGGAATTACATGTACTCAAGGCAGCAGGCTCTGTGTCCTGCATTTTTCTCTTCGTGATTCCAACACTGAATTAGGTTTTCAGATGTTATTTCCTCCAGGAATAGATGCAGATAGGCAGAGCACAAACTACATTTCAATCCCATCCAATACAGCCAGCCAAAAGCTTTTTTCAGAGGACAGGAGTTCAGAAGAGAATAAAGCATCACACCTGAAAGAGCATGAAAGCATTGCTCTCAGAAACCAGCAAAGTATCAGTCAAGGGCGTGACCTTCGTGGCCAAAATTCCCAAAACCACACAAGCAGGAAGAGGGATCTTGCTCACAGACAGGCACCAGGCCTTGACAAAAACTGACAGAGAACTAAAAACACCTTTAAAAACTGTCAAACAGCCCACCTGTAAAAGAGAGGAGGAGAAGCCTCATCCCAGTTTGAGGGTAACCCTGTGCAGCCCCTCATTAGCAGAGTGGTGCAGCTGGCAGCTCTCATCCCACTGCTCCAGGACAAACCCCTCCTGCCCTACAAGAACTCCCTGCTGGGAGCCTCCTGTTGCTCCAGCCTGTTTAGCAATCGAGAGCAGCTTCTACAGAGCCACAGTGCTTTTTAGCACCCTGCAAAATATGTCATTTCTGTTACGAAAGCAAATTGCAACTCATAGAATCTCCCGGTTTAAATTTCTTCTCCACGATTCAACATGTTAGCTCACATTTAACAAACTAGATATTAGGAGGGTTTTAGCATAAGGATTCTTTTAGGAACAACAGCATGCCCAAAAGTCGCATGGTAACAGCATGTTTTCCAGGTGAACTCAGCTTTCTTCTACTACTGATGGCCCTAAAGTTCTCTATCACAAAATTATGTCCTTAGTAATTAAGCCCTGAAACTTCAGACAATTAAATTCACATTTTCGAGCTCATTCATGTCACACATGTTCACCCTTGCAAAGGCTCGAATCAAAAGGCAAATCCATGAACTTTCACCACGTCCTTTCTAACCCCTAACATCATAATTTCAATACTAAAAATACCTTAAAATAAGGTCAATCAAGAGCATAATTTCTCTTTCAGAAAGAGAGAAATCCACACATCTAGCCTTTGACTATTAATAATCATCTGAATTAGGAGAGCATGTTATCTATAAGCAATATGGTTAACCTGAGAATAAGAAGTTATTAGCTAAAAGTCATTTCAGACCAGATATTCCTTGATTAATATGAACAGTTCCTGTCTGCACTAAAGTACAATCTCTTTTCTGCCAAACAGCACTTGCCCTTATTTTACAATTCTGGGAGTCTGGGAATCATTAGTTATTATTCTCCTATACACAGAATAACTGTTAATGGAATGCCACAAATCAAACTAAGAGCAAAATTCTGACAGCATTTATGTGAGAGGTCAGAAAGTAAATACATACATTCTGTCCTTCAGCAACACATCCAGCCCATCAGAAGTTTTTCTACACTGACCATTTAAGGACTCAAGATCCTATGTCATTCTGCATTATAAGAGGCTTACATGGGCATGAATTAATTGCAATTGTAAGAGCCAACTCAAAATTAGGCTGGGTGTCACAAATCTAAGAAACCATAAAATCAGGAGCAAAAATAATGAAGAGCTCTTTGAGCAGTGCATTGAAATGGGTTGTATTAGCATGGGATCACATACACAGATCTATGGACCACACTCCTAGAATGCAAAATTAAAACTAGGAGGGAAAGGTGGGAAAAGGCACTACCTATGGCATTCATTCATGGCAGTGGCTCAATAATCAGAGAGGAAGCTCTGCTGAAACTTTATGCCTTGCACTTCAAGTATAATCTGAAGCATAAATTTATTTTCAGTCACAGAGGGGTTTTATTTTATGGCATATTTCTTCACCTCTTTTCTCTCTGCTTTCCGCAGAGAGAGGCTCTCGTTTTAAATTACTCTCTGTATTTGAAAATATTCCTTCTAATATATCATAAAACAATTTGTCTTGGAAGGGATCTTAAAGATCATCTAGTTCCAAACCCTCATGGGGTTTTGGTAGGGTTACCTTCCACTAGATCAGGTTTCCCACAACTTCATCCAACCTGTCCTTGATTATATACACATACAAAAAATATATATAGCCATCTGTTTATTTAAATATTTTCTTAATACTTCACTTATATTTTCATAATTCTAAAAATTATGCCTTATTTTATTATATATTCATCATAAATTTATATTATATTAGATGTTTTTGAAGTATAAATTACAATATATGTGGAGGTTTGGAGATTGTGTGTATATATACACATACATCTGATGTAGTTATTAATGCAAACTCAAGTTTGTGCTGTTTTTTCTTCTGGATACTTCCCATTTCAGTCTTGTTTTACACATCTATACCTTGGAAATATCCAGGGAGATGGAGAGGGAGAAACAAAAAAAGATCTACCTCAGTCAAATAGGCCATTCTGAAAACTTCAGACAAGGAATATGATTGTGTAGATCTTGAGGGTGAAAGAAAAAAAGAAATCTGAAGCCAGTATCATTTCTCTGCATCCAGAGGAATTCCTTAATTAACTTTCTGGTTTGTGTGTTTGTTTTTTTTTTTAAACTTCCTTGAACATAAAAAAAAATCGTTTATGATCTCCACTAGGCAAAATCCTGCTTTGAAAGCAAGATGTATGGGACTGCTTCTTCCATTTCTCTATTTTAGATAGTGGATCATATGAAAAACACTAAGTAGAACATATTTATCCAGGTAATTCAGCTTTCTCCAAGATTAAAAGTGGAAGAGATCAATCATCACATGTGCCACAGCAAGTCCTTTTTCCAAGGCATGAGTTTTCTTACAATGCATCTTTAACAGGTGTTCCCATTCAAATACAAAATATCTGGGAAAAATGGAGCTTCCATCAGCATAGATTACATTATGAAATGTTTAAAATAAGGAGATAAAGAATGGCATAACAGATTTGATGACTTCTTTTCACCCACTCCCCCTCAAAACCATTTTAGGTAACAGGCCACTGGAACAAACACTTGGCATCTTTTGGGTTTTTTAAATCTTATCAAAGTCTCTAAGATTTCCCCTTCTGCAAGGGACACACCAATTTCCATAGCTGGCAGTATTACGGGAACAAACTGATTGGTGGTCACATTTCTGGTAATTAGCATTTTAGAGGCAGTTTCACTGGAAAATAATTTACTTTTGAGGTTCAGCAACCAAATAAGAAGTGTCAGGTTGGGGCACTCCAGAGCTATATTTTACCTTTTATGTGGTGGAGAATAATCAACATATAAAGATGTTTCTTGGTTCTCAGAGCAGCAGTAATGCAAGCTGCTACCATGTAATTTTGGGGTGTCAATGGACCAGGCTGCTTAGAGCCCCATCCAACCTGGCCTTGAACACTTCCAGGGATGAGGCATCCACAGCTTCTCTGGGCAACATCTCCCAACCTCACAGTAAAGATTTTTATCCCAATATTTAATATAAACTTCTAGAGCCATCATCCCTTCTCCTGGTACCATGCACCTTTGTAGAAACTCCCTCTCCAGCTCTCTTTTAGGCCCCCTTCCAGTATTGGAAGGCTGCTCTAAAGTCTCCCCAGAGCCTGCTCTCCCCTCCAGGCTGAAGAATCCCAATTCCCTCAGCCTCTCCTTACAGGAGAGGTGTTCCATTCCTGTGACAGCCTTTGTGGACCTCCTCTGGATTCACTCCAGCAGGTCTGTATCCTTCCTGTGCTGGGGAACCCAGTGTGGTATTAGAAGTCAGAGGTTTGTTTTGCTGACAATAAATGACCTCAAGTGAAGTTGCCCTGCTTTGGTCTCATTTATCCCTGAACCCTAGCCAGGATTTCATCTTCTCTGCATGTAGAGAGATCAGAAATAAAAGAGCTGTTCTTTCAACCAGCCACTGTGCAGGGCACAAGAGAAAACGGGAGATTTTTGCAACTTAGAGTGTACAAATGTAAAAGTGTAGAAGAAATGCCCACAAAACATCAGACTTTTCAGTTATTAGATAATGTGACTCTCTCAAGTGTAATGAAATTGAAGTTAAGATTCATTATTTCCCTTACAAACAGGCAAAAAATTCCAAAAGGATCTTAACTTGAAAAGAAATTTTAAAATAGGTCATTTCTCTACTGAGGCATAAAATAAAGAAAAAATAATTTACTAACCCAAAGTTAAACATAACACAAGTAAAAATTGAAACAGAATATTTGAGAGTTTAATACTGCAAACAAGTACATAGAGAAGATATCACTGTGTTTAACCACTTCAAAGGGAAAGGAATAGAGACCTACACAAATAACTCACTGCA
Organism: Melospiza georgiana; assembly: GCF_028018845.1. Lineage (NCBI taxonomy): Eukaryota > Metazoa > Chordata > Aves > Passeriformes > Passerellidae > Melospiza > Melospiza georgiana. The sequence goes on from NC_080435.1 coordinate 18,553,045, forward strand.
AGGAAACATGACAATATTTGCACATCCCTGTGCACAAACCATTACCTGTAATGAAAGGATTTCATCTTAATAGCCATTCCTGTTAGTCAGACAGGAAGTCTAAAAGACATCTTTATTTGCATTGATATTCCTCAAAAAGAAAAACAAATCTGACATTTTAACAGAGAACAAAACAATATTATTAATTCAGGTCATAGTCAAGGCTATATTGGACTAGAATCACAAGGCATTGCATGGTAAACAGTGGTCATATTTTCACAATATTTGCTAGTGATAATGAAGTTTATCATTTTACAGAGTTAATATCAAATTTGCTCTTTTGTGGTCATAACTCCGAAAAGCTTAAGACCAGCTTTAGACCAGTACAGATGAAAAAGACATTTATCTAAAAATAAGACAATCACAGAAGGCCACAAACAGCTAACCTCTAGCCCTTAAATCACTTCTCTGTTTGAATTACTAGTAAACTTCCTACTTCTTTCAATCAACTTCAGCATAATTTTTTCACCTTTCTACAGCATATTGGGGAAATGAAAAACAAGGACATCAGAGAACTACAGAAAAGTTAAAAGGGAAGTAGGTGAGAGAGATCAAAGTTCTTGCCTGCTACTATGGTAACTCAACAGAAAGCAAGAGCAGGAGGTCCAGTTGGGAAACAAGCACACGAGATGAACCAACACACCAAAGAAAATGTAATACACATGTGGTTATGCTACATATTTTCAAGGATCCCAGCTCTCCTCATGCTTATTGCAAGTTCTACTTTCAAGTCTACCTTTTCTAGATAAACACAGCAAAGCCAGTAGAAAAACTTCCTGAAAGCTGAAAAAAAAGTCCAAGTATGTTGTGAAATTACCTATACGCTAAAAAACAAGAACATGGAGTCTACAGCAAAATTTGAGCATAGTTTCTATTTCTTGCTTCTTTCATTGAATTAACTCCAATTAGCACTTCCAAACAGCCTGTCAGCAAACTATGCTACCTAGTCATTATAATTCTACACAAAGAAGAAGTCATAAAGCAGCAGGGAGCTTTTTCTGTTTGTAAGGAGAAAATACTTCATTTATAATTTTGAACCACTGCCAAAAAGGATCCAATCACCAGATATTTTCTTCTTCCTCTGCCCTTCACACAAAAAAAAAAAAAAAAAAAAAAAAAAAAAAAAAAAAAAAAAAAAGTGGAGAAGCCAAAAAGCTGTAACACTATCAAAGAGAGGGAATCCTCAGCAGAGCTAGAGGCAAAACTGCTCTGCAGGATTGTTCCCATATCCAGTATCTCAGGGGTGAGTGTAACATGAGCAGGGCACATCCAGAAACTCCCAGCAAACCCAAAGGCTCAGGGGGCCTTTCCTGCCTGCTCACATTGGTTTTGCACCAGGGATCAAGTTGGGTGTAGGAGCAGAAAGTGCAAATCCTACTCAAGTCAGTGAGCTGCACTCAGACTGTGTGCCCCAAGTTCTCCTGAGCCTCTGGAAGGGCAAGCAAAAAAAGTTCAGGTGGTATTCCCTGATGGAATGGCAGGTTTTGTAAGGATCACAGGATATCCTGGATTGGAAGGGACACCAAGGATTATCAAAGTCCAACTTTTGGTCCTCCACAGGACAATCCCCCAGAACCACATTGTGTGCTAAGAGCACTGTCCAAATTTTTCATGAACTCTGACAGGTTTGATTTTGCAAGCATTTCCCTGGGGAGCCTGTTCAGTGCCCAACCACGCTCTGGTGAAGAACCTTTTCCTGATATCCGACCTGAACCTCCCCTGACAACTTCAGGCCACTCCCTCAGGTCCTGTTAGAGGTCACCAGAGAGATCAGTGCCTGCCCCTCCTCTTCCCCTCATAAGGAAGCTGTAGATTGTAATGAGGTTCATAGAACACAGACTATGATGAGTTGGAAGGGACCATCAGGATCATCAAGTCCAACTTTTGGCCCTGCACAGAACAGCCTTCTTTGGAGCTTTTTGAATCTGGGTTTTGTTGGTTTTTTGTTGACCTTTTTGCTGGTTTTGTTTTTTTAATCTTTCCCCTCTTCCCAATTCACAGGCTGAGGTCTTAGTATGGAAGAGCCAAGGAGGAGACCAGAGGAAAAATAATAACAAGAAACATAAGGAGAAGAGTAGTGTTGCTTAGGAAGTTTGGACGTTGATGAGTGTGTGAACAATCATGCCACACCCAAAAATATTGTAGCTCAGTAGGGAGCTGTGCAGTTTCAATTAAAAAGTGATAATATGTCACAGTACTTTTAATTACCAAGCCCCCAAATTTGGCAGGTATAAAAGTCACAGCCTGTATCTTCACTTGCACTTGTAACTCTCAGATAGGCAGCAAATCACCAAAGTCCAACAACTTCACATCTATCAGCTGATGTTCGGTAACCCATTATGCAAGGATCTGGCACACAAGTTCTGAGTACACCATGAATTGCTATACAGTCTGTTCCAGGATGGCTGCATTGTTTGTTCTCATGATTTTCTAAAAATGGATATTGAAAGAAAAGAAAAATTATTTTTTAAACTGTACAAATCTCCTTGCAGAACAGGCCTAGTGTTTTGATAAATATTTCCCATTATTATCATGAGGTTGTAACAGTCTGTGATGGCACAAGTAGAGACACATACTAGAATTAGTTGGAAGGAAAAGTCCCAGAGTCAATTTTGCTATTAGCAGCCAAATCCAATGAATTTGTAATCGTTAGGTTTAGGAGTGCTCAGATTCCAGACTTTAATTTTTCTCCCCACAGAAAAACATAGCAGTAACTGTAGAGGGTTTTATCCATAATATTAGCTTGAGCTTTGCAGTTATTTATGAGTATGCCACAGAACTTTGTTGCCCTGCAAGTCAAAGAGAGGCACATTGGACTCACATTTGGAAAGCAGTCTATTCACTCATTTCCAATGCAGGTCTCTGCACTGTTAACCCTCCAGACACATGAGACTGGTAAGGACAAAGAAGTGTAAAAGTTCTCCATGAACTTCCATTTCCAGAAATTAGCATTGACCATTTCAGCTGCAAATGCACCAAAACTTAGAAGTCACATTGCTGATCTACTGCCCTGAAAATTTCAGTCTTCTGACCTGTTTCTTTCTGTTGCTGCCTGTGATATGTGGGCAGTGGATCAGCTCATCACCCATTTGCAAGAGTAGTTAAGAGAACTCCAAATCCCTCCAGAGAGCTGATTTCACTATTAAAACGTCAGCACTTTTCCATAGATAGTTCCATGATCAAGAGTTTCCTTCATCTCCATTTTCCATTATCAGCCTCAGAAAACTCTGCCAATCTTCAAACACCCATCATCTCCAATATTTCTGGTGCAACCTAAGGCAATAATTGGCCTCAGCAAGAACAGACACGTTCCTAACCCTGCAGGGTGACAGAGTGTACATTCCACCTGCAACTGTGGCTTTCATTATTTTCAGTGTGCCTACGTTTAGAGATGCTATCAACAACCCAGTTTTTACATCAGCTGGATCCAAGGTACTGCTTGTGCCAATTACACTTACATTATTTACCATTAAATATCTGAGGGTCAGGCACATCAAATATCTTGCTAGGTACTGCCAATGTCCACCCACTGAGGTGTTTGGGCATACCACAGGAAGGATCTGCCATCTGTGCAGTCAGGCACTGTCTGCCCCAAGAGCAGGAAAGGATGCCCACAGAAGTTTTTCTTCAGATTCTCATTATCCGGACAAGACACAGAGCAAAGGTTTCAGGGAAATAGCCCATGACCTCTCTCAATCAGTGCCCAGGTGAAAGAACATGATCCTGAAGCCACATATCACCTGTACTCATTGCCATGGCTTGAATGTCACGTAGGCAATTTGAAGCTGATGTGCACGGCCCAGCTTTCCCAGCTTCTGTCAGGACAGACCTCAGTGAGAAAACTGTCCCCAAAGTACAACCAGCACTTGCACAGCAGACCCAACACCTGAACTATCTTAATTTATTTAAAGATAGAGTGCTGTGACCAGCAACATGTACATGCAAGGGAAAAAGTGACATCCCTAAATTGTAGGAAAAAAATTTAAATTACTGCAGTGGTAAATGTAAATCGGTTCTGAGACCCAGCCACCTAATTGTCCATTAAGATATCAAAAAACAGATTCTTCTTTTAATTTAATAGTCTTCTAAAAGAGAACCCAAGAAAATGTTAGGCATTACTCATGGTAGAACTACGGGACGGAGCTTTCGACTCATGACTCATCCAATAAAAGGGAAAGCAGTTCATAAGCAAATTCTGAAAAGTTTCAAAGCACAAGATGAATTTACCTTTTAAAAAGAAGCATTTCAGTAAGATGGGGTGGAAAAAGAAATCACTTACAGGAAACATAGGGCAGTGGTTACATCCAGGGAATGAAAATACAGAAATCATCTTGCTTTACACAACAAGGTGCATCACCATCCTCTCACAGCTATGCAGAAACTTATTTAGCCTCTCTCCCTACTCTGATAATGAAGTGATAATGGTCCAAATTCCTCTCCTCTCTTTAGTGCCATGACAGATTATGCCTGCAAAGGTGGAGGCTGCTGGTGCCTTTTTACAGCCCTTGAACCTCAACCTGATTCTGAAGCAGCAGCTCAAATCTAATTCCAGGAACCGAAGACCTCATACATGTGAGTGAAATGCGTAAGGCACAAAAATAGATTTTAGTAAAAATGTGAAATGGTTGAATCCTGACAGAAGGTGACTAAGAGGGGAATCCAGTAGGAAGCAAACATGGAAAAATAAGTCAGGAAGTTTAACATCATAGACCCCCCTAAAAAATTAGAAGAATAAAACCACAAAGTCAGAACTCAGGCAATGCTCTTCTTGTAGCACGTGTGCCACTTGCTCCCTCAAAGTCACTGTGGCCCAGAACTTGGCATCCCACAGCCACAGCACCATTTAGGTTGAAGAGACTCAGCTTCAAAAGGGAAATTCTTATGGATAATACAGACTATCAAAGTTAAAATTATTTATAATAATTTTAAAGTTAATTTTTGCACCTCAAGAAAATTGCTACATGTATTACATCCTCCTCTTAGGATGCCACTGAAAGTTTGGCTTCTGGTTTAACTTTTGAAGACCAGCATTTTCCAGGATAAGAGAAAACTGAATGGAAGAACTAGATGGGGTCAGGAGAAGTCAATGAGAGGAAAAAATGCATTAAAGTTCCCAACAGCCCTGCCACTGACTTCAGTGGTGAAAGAAGCCAAAAACTTATTGTACATTTAGGAGTTAAGATTGACTGGGACCTTTCTAAAATTACATATACAAAACACCAGCTTCTGCAAATAATTATCAGGTCATATACCCATAAAAGTCAAGAAAATATATTTTATTACCTGCTCATCTTACTTATTCATAGAGCAGAGCCAATATTAGTCAGCACAAGTAGTGCTTGCAAGCAGGAAGGCTTCAATCATTAAGGAAGGGATGTAATTAAAAGGGGGGAAATCCAAAACACAGTTATATCCACCAATCACGTCATCTAAATTGTACTATTTTATTCATCAAAAATAAAGCTTTGAAACAAAGATGCCATATTTTATGCAAGTTCTTGATTATCTTTCTTCTGAGGGAGCATGTAATTTACAAGAAAGAGGACTTAAAGCTTTAAGTGCCTCTGACTTAATTCAGCATTGCTGTATTGATGGTCCCATTTAGATGATTCCATTTCAGGCCCCTCTAACGCATTAAAGGCATGACTTACTCACATCCATTTGGCTAATGATCCCCTACTGCTCCAAAGTAAATGACAGCTATTTACAGTAAATTATTCAATTAGATAGAGGGAAGTGCGGTATTCATTTTATATTGTTTGACATGGCAAAACAGAAGTGTGCAAGAAGGCAGGTAGGGCATTTTAATCTTCCAGAATCAATTGTTTAATCCACAGCAGGAGGATAAATACACTCCACAATACTTGTCAGCATCAGGTTTTTATTGTAAACATTCTAAGAGAGACTGGAGTGTTGCAGCTCCAGTTAATATAATTCTGTCCATTTCAAATGTAAGTCATCATACCACACAAGGAATACCAGCATCTGACAGGACTGCTTTATTTTAGGCACAATTTCAAGGATCACACAAAGTGACCATATGCTAGCAGCAGACCAAATTTCCATTTAAATAAAAGAATAGGCATGAGCAAGCCTGAATCCCATTTATCTGTAATGGGATTTACACTACTAAGTGACTACCTCACTCTCCCAAACAAGGACTCAATGTCCCAGGACATTTGGATAGTGGGATATTTTTAATTTATGAAATCCCAGGACAGGACAGGACAGCTCAGCTCCTCTCTCAAATTAAGAGGGGGATCAAAGGATAATCAAATAAAGAACCAGTTGGGGCTAAAACAGAGCCCAGAAAAAGAGGGAATGATCACACTGCAATAACTCGAATCTTTTCACACATTCATCTGTTCTTTTCCAGGAGGTGAAAGGGATGTGTGAGTACATACACATTACAATTCCCACTGTATACACACTTGCTTGACCACAGCACCTGGAGAAAAAAAAGAAGTCATGATTTTGGTGTCCCCTGTCAAACCTTTGCCTTATAAAAGAGAAAATGAACAAGTAGTTCTCATTATTTTAGACGGGAACATGAAGTCCAAGGTGCAGGACAGGCCACCATGTGTGCTGAGCCTGCCAGTGACCGTGCTTGTGTGTCTCTCAGGCCTCCCAGAATTTATCTGAGGGAAAAGAGGAATAGGTAATTTCTCCAAGCCCTCCTGGCTAGCCCTAATTTTGGAGAATTCTCTCTTCCGCAAGCCCAGAATGCCTCAGGACGAGTGCCGAGCAACCCAAATAGAGGAACATTTTCCTCTGGCTAACCTGCCAACACATTTAATTTTCTACAGGCAGAGGGCCAAGCTCAGCAAGCACAGCTCCTGCTAAGCTTAATGGGAGCTGCACTTGCCTGTGCCAGGCACTGAAGGTTTTGCTGGGGGACTGCAAGGAACACACCACAGAAAATACAACTGCTGCCAGTATCTCTATTCAGAGGCTGCATTTGAATGGGCTACTCTTTTTTTCTCTCCCTGATTTTATTCAATTCTTCTAAAGCTGCTGGCACAATGAAACCCTTCCTACTCTTAGCATGTGTTCACTCATTTCTATGTGCAAGGAATCCAGACTGGCTTCTTGCAGGGATGAATTTTGTCCAAAGACCAGCTTACCACAACTAGGCTGTATAAATTGAACAGTCATTTGGTGCCTTATAGCCAGCAATGCTGGCCAGATTATTCAAAAGGCCTCCTACACACAAATCCTGAATTCCTAGGGAAGGTCTGCATTTCAATGGCTCCAGATCCTATTTTCTGCAAATCAATTCTTATTGCTGATTTTCCTAGCTACCTTCACCCTCTCGTGAATTATTATGTTTTAATTTCTAGCTCTACCCATTAAGAAAATTTTAATCAAGGTTCTCAGCGGCTCTAAGCTACACCAATTTTTACTAGGCAAAGATTTCCTCATTGTTATTTGCAGAAAATCCCCTCCCCTTAAAAGATTTTCAGATGCTATAGTAATACAAGTAATAGGAATAACAGTTCTAGACCTTAATGAGCAACACTCTGGTCCTCCAGTCCCTGGTGGCTGCCTCTGCTCCATCTACACCTCTTCATACAATGTCTTCCGTGTTCACCCTCCTGCTCTCGAATAAACATATCTGCTGACATTCCCTCTGGTGCAAAAGGAGGTGGCTTGGACTTAAAACCTTTAAACCTGTGATGAACCTCTGAAACATTCCACAGTTCATTTCCACTAAAATTCACCTGCCTGAAAGGCCCTGAGTTGAAATAGACTTCAAGCCAGTCCTCTATCTAGTAGATAAGAGGAGTGAAAACACTTTGTGTGGCGCTTGAAATCACACAGGAAGGCTAAATTATTAAAAAGAAATGTAAAAAAACCCACAATGACAAAAAGCAAGGACGATGTGAACTTTGATCCACATTTTTACAAATTTACTTCACCAAAATAGAATTCTCTACACCAAATAGTGAATGTTTGTATTTTTCTAAATTCAAAATTCCCCCAGACAGCCAAATGGGAAAGTTCAGATCAACTGAGACATTCAAGGTACGTTGCCAGTAAAATTGCTACACATCAAAACTACACCAAGCAGTACTGAGAACTGAACAGTGAGTGTAGAAAATTTCTGCTTAGATTCTGAATAGTTGCTCAGAATAGGCTGCTTGGAGTAGCAAAAATGAGAAGACCCTGAAGAGAAGGAGGCAGGGGGAGCCAATGCTGCAGCTTAGCTCTTCATGGAGAGACCTTCCCTTCCCCTGGGCCAGACTATAGTGGGAGCCACTGCCACCAGCAGGGACAGCACAGCCAAGTTGGCCTGATAACGAGGTCCTGCTGCTGCCAAGAAAATACAAGAGCAAGGATTGGAAGGAATGATCTGGCCCAGGATGAGTCACTGGACATCATCTCCTGTTGGATGGTGCAGGCAGGAATGCTGATGCTCACAGCTCGTGTCCTCATCCCCACTCACTGCTCATCCCTGCTGCCCCAACAGGGGCCCTGTCCGTGCTGTGCACAGCCCTCTCCAGCACAGGGACATGAACTGCTACAAATGGACCTGACTTTGTTTACAAAGCACCTGAACATCCTTCACATTTAAGTGAGATGACAGCAAAATGCAGTGTACAAGTTCACTCCACCTTAGGCAGGTGTGCTGCATTTGCATCAATATCACAATTCACAGGCATTAAGGGTCAGGCACACACATCAGCTGGAAAACAGCACCAGGATAAGAGAACAGCCCAGCTCTGCCCACATAACATCAAGCTTTGCCTGGTTTTGTTTTGAGCTTTTTTTCCCCCTCTCAAAACCCACGACATGATTTTCTAGCTATAGTAACACTTAGATAAATAGAAACATGCAACATTTCCACATGTGGTATTGAGTATGTCACCCTATAACAGCCCCTAATTTTCTACATGTTTAGATTTAAACAATTAAACAATTGTTTAATTTAAACAATTAGATTTAAACAATTATATGCAGAGAATTTTTAATATAACCAAACACAGGGTACAACAACTCCCTGAGGGTTTCCAGGTCTCAGGATCTGTTTAATATAACTCCATAGAAGTACAAGTCCAGAAACTTTTTCTTACATTGTCACAGCAACCAAAGGTCACCTTCATTTCACAAGTCCTACAAATGCTCTCCAAAGAAAAGGAGTTAGAAATGGGAGAGACAAGAGCATTCAAATGCAAAAAGAATGCAAGAAAATAGATTTAAAGGAAAAAGCTGCTCTGGGGAAGCACTTTCATTGAAAAATTACCATGAAAATAAAGATGCACCATGAAAAATGCCATTGCATCTCATGCTCAGGACATCAGTCTGTGCTGGAGACAGTAAGTCCCTGGCATGGGACAATGTTTCAGCAATGATGAGAGCACATTTCAGACACAGCACAGTGTTATATTTTGCAACTCATGTTGGCTGCATTTTTCTTTTGTAAATCAACATAATTTGGCTCTTTTAACATTCTTCTTACTTTTCCTTCATTTAATGATTTTTCCAGAAGTGCTTAAAATCAGGGTGTTCTGAACACTCAATTATAAAACCTGGCATATAAAGACTCAAATTCCTATAAATAGATGAATATCCCATTTTCTGGAATTCTAATCAGCTTCCACTTTTTATTTCACCTCTATTAGATGGCAATCTCAAGAGCATTTTTACAACTACTGAATATTCATTGCTGCTTTTTTCCTTTAAAAAAAATCTATTGATTAACTGATTTTGTGGCTTACATAAAAGCAAAGGTCCCAGGTAAAAAAACAATACAGTTTCCAGAGTTTTGGGTCCCACACACCACTGTAGCCCTGACAGGGAGTGAGCAGCACCAGCTCAGGGCTGAAGGCAGCACTGGCAGCCCTGTCCCATGCTCAGCTGTCAAAGCATGCACTCACCTTTTCAGCACTCACCTTTTCAGTAAAAACTCCGTGAAATCAGACAAGACTTGCTCTTTGTTCATACTGGAACTTACATAAAAATCAAAGGGACAAAAAGCTCTCACACAACACACACCTAAAATAACCTTACTTCAGCTGTGCCTTGGCAAAAAGCCTAGGCAGCAACAAGATCTTTCCCTTCAGCTAGCAAACAGACCCCATTTTTCTTTTTCCAGGGCCCACATCCATGTAATCAATGATAGTTCTGGTATCAGCATTTATAGGTTTCATATGGTCACCATTTATAAGCAAACCACTTCCTCAGTACAAACACAGTATATTTTCTCATTTTCATTTGGCTGAATAGTTGTGGACTGTGGGAGAGAGGAGAAACTGTAAGGGACAGAAATCAGATCTCAGAAAAAATCAAAGTATGTTCCTTAAGACAAAATAGAGCAAATATGCAAAAATCACTGCATAGAGTGTTTGAAGCTCACTTTTCTGCCTTCCTTTTCTCAGAGGAGCTATGGCAGCCACTCAGGCCTTTCTGGTGGGACTTCATGTATAATTGCAAGCATTGTGTGTAGAGGGACTAAAGCAGTCACATCACTATCTTCACCACTACTAAATGCCATCTCTAGCACATCTACACCCTGATCTAGTGTGTCCTGGTGGCTAGCTAACAGAAGCAGCCAAGGAAACCAAAGTTTCAAGCTCAGGTTAGATACGTTATCTTCATTTTTCTTCTGTTAGAGAAAAAACAAAAAAACAAAACAAAAAAAAAAAAAAACAACCAAAAAAAATGCTTAGAAGCAAACAAAAACTAAAGGAAATGCACTAAATTCACACAGGGAAGAGGCATAATTGTCATTTCAGTGCTCTCTTTGAAACAAGAGTTCCAGAATCCAACACACAAACTCTTCAGGCTCCAAGATAAAGACTGACATTAAATACCACAGCTTTAAAAGAAAATATAAGCACAGCCCTCAGCCTGCCCTGGGATTACTGTTGCAGACTCCCAGGAGCTGCCTTTTGCCTCTAACAGTTTACACATCAATGTGTTGAGCTGGTACTGATAAAGACACGAGTTCAGAAAATACAAGAGCACACATTTCAGTCTGTCACTGCTCTGGCAGGGACTGACACCAACCTTTCCATCTGCCTGCTCCATCACACAACAGCAAAAACAATTTTTTTGTGACACATAATAAATACTGCTTTTTAAAGAACACAATCAACCACCCATCCTGAAGCACCTCACCTGGCCTGTAGCAAACAGGAGCCAGAAAAATGAAATACCAAAAGGTCAGTCCACTGTTGGCACGATCCAACTCCCAACTCCCTTGCACTTGGGCTGAAAAGGCATGCTCAAACCCTACATGCAGTGCAAGCCTGGCAGTGCAGCCTCTTTATATAAATAAAGTTCATGCTTGAAAATTGCTCAGATCATGCTCTTTAAAAACAAATTCACCTAGTTTTAATTATTCATGCACTTGACTCTCAACAGGTTGGCTTTCCCAATTACAATGCCTGGGAAAGTGTGTAACCCAGCCAGCCCTCAAAGACTTCCACACAATATTTTCTGCTGGTTTGTTTCTGATTATAGCAAAAGATTCTTGAGTAGGCATTTTGCACCTGTTTAATCTGTTGGTGGTATTCCATCTATCTTTCAAAGATAGCTAATTATCAACAGGCCCCTCCATTCTAGTGAACAAGTCTTCAAATATTTTTTTCCTCCACATGCCAGTAGACCTCACAAAGCAGATACTGAAGAACAAAAAGACTCAAGAGATCACATTGCATTCAAAGGATCAGATTTTCAAATTAAGAAGCATCACAAAATAAAAAAAAAACCTCAAGTATTTTCAAAATTTGACAAACACTCATTTTCTGGGTGAAATGAGGATTCCAGAATAAACAAAGCTCACATCTGACATAGGAACCAGGAAACTAATTTTTTTAAGTAGAACAATGTTCTAATATAGATTCATTATGAATATAAAACCTATAACAAATCAACAGCTTCTGTATTACTGGAGGACAGCATGGATACAACAAGAGAGCAATCATGGAGCAGTGCCATGTTATACCAGCTGAAAATATGGCTCACTCCCCTTGCTACAGAGAATTGGAACCTAAAAATACTATGCTACAGCCCATTATTTTAATGCAAGTTTACAGCCATTCTACTTTCTCTGAAATTTGTACACTCTGCCCTGAAGTAGGCAATGAACTGGAACTCAGCATAGGGAAGGCAGAAAACTGCAGAGAAAATGCAGCATCTCTGGGTACCACTGCCCCACACAGAAAACTCAGTGTACTCAAGATGCACTTCCTTTCCCTTGTACACTGCTTTTATTTTGCAGCACTGGACCACTAAGGGAAAATGAAAAGCTGCTTTCCTGTAGGATCAGCACAGCCTAAAAGTATATAACCCAGAAGGATAGAATTTATGCTTGGCTAATATTAAGAATTTATCAGTGCCAAGCCAGTTAAAAAAAAACCATTTGCATCCACTATTAAATAAGGTATGTTAAAAATAATTTTAAAATCAAAATTATCTGAAGAGCTCTCAAAGCAGAAAAGCATTTAGCTGCTCTTACAAAACTTTTGCAACTTTATCCATAACCTTTAGGAACAATTTACTGTGAGCTGAGTGCTAAAAGAACTTTGATCACAGAAAATGTCTAATTAAAATTAGCTGATATTTCATTAGTAAAAAACTATTCATTACTATCAGAATTAAAATAATCTGATTTAAGGAAAGCAATGAACAGATATCCTTATCACTGTGAATGAAGGCAATGTTCATTTCCAAAGACTGAGATTTTTATTTGAGTATTCACTTTACCCTGTAATAGTTACAAGCAAATTTAAGTACATGAAATTTAAAAAGTAACTTTATGAACCAAAAGGTGAATAAGAAAAAATCCCTTCCTTTTAAACCATAAACTGTTCCTGCAAATTGTGTGACTAAAGAAATGCTCATATCAGGGCTTGAAGGTATTTTTCAAAACTATAAATTGGGAACAGCAAAGAAGGCTGTGCACTAATGTAATGTAGATGTAAAGTTCAATTTGTTTTACAGAGCACAGCAGCACATCTTAGTACTTAGACATGACATTTACTTTTCTGCCTTTTAAACCATCCCAATAAACAAGCAGACATTTATCCCACAAGCCACTTCCTCAAGTTCTCTGTAGAACTGTTGAGTGCATTGGTGCCCACGGCAGGCCTGCAGAGCAGGAAATGCTTCAGCCCTGCATAGATACTTTGCACTCATCCTGCACTGAGTGCAAAAAACTTCTCCTGAGAGAAAAAGAACAACAAAAACCAAAACAAAAATAATATTTTTTTAAACCCTTATACGTATTACCCAAGACATTCCTACATCTTCCCTATGCTTCCCCTTCAGTAACCTGAACAAAGATAAACTAGCAGATCTAAGGTCAAAAAATTGCTCCAAAAGACATTTACCATTTCACAGTGATAAGGATATCAGTTCTTTGTTTTCCTTAAGGCATATTATTTTAATTCTGATAATAATTTTTTTTTCTAATAAAATATCAGTTAATTTTAATTACTCTTTCTGCTCAGCTCACAATAAATAGTTCCTAAAGGTTATGGATAAAGTTACAAAAGTTTTGTATTTAATAAACCCACCAGGAAGGGCATGGATGGTGCAGGTTTCTACCAATTTCACAGTTCCTGAGAATACTGGCCTACCTGCAAATTTAGATACCACCATGGATTCAAATAATAAAGCAAAGTCTTGACCAGCAGTTTACATAATGCTGAAAGTAGACTTAATTTTTATTCCACTAGAACAAGGAAGGAAAGCTGAGATCACATTTCATTACTAAAATGGAACATTTGGGATAGAAATGAAAGGGCAAATTCATCCCTTTGGAAAACTTTTTTAACCTCAAAATAATAGTCAGGTTTGTGACTGAGACAAGAAGTATCATATTTTGGGGGGCAGCTTATTTGGTATGCTTCTGTAATTAAGAGTTTAAACCCATCCAGCTGGAGAGACACCAGTAATGGTGTCCATTTCCAAAAGATTTGCATTTAAAGACTTTTTTCTACTAAGTAAAATTCTTTATGAAATCATGTTCTCTCTGTTTTCTTGCTTGGCCCAGTTTTCAGTCCTGGAAACTGCTGAAGTCCATCTACTCCAGGCAGATTTATTGTCTGGGCAGACAGATAACCTACAGCTGCAGCACACCCCTTTTGCACTGAAAAACTGCTGCATTCTCCCTGATTTCAAGCCAAAAGAGACCCTCAATCAATGTGCAAAAATCTGTTTTAGAAGAACAACAGGAAACCTGCAAGCTACAATAGCACAAACTGGGTGAGTACAGTGCAGGTCCTGCTGCCCAAATCATGAGAGCACTCCCAGTCTTGCTTCAGCTTTCTTTTCACCAGCCAAAAGAAACATATGCTGTTCTACGCTGAAGAGCCATTTAATTCAGCTAGTTTTGGCAAACAACACCTCTTGAAAAATGCATCGCATTCAGCATTTGCCACCCAGTCTCCCAATTCCTTCTTCGATAATACACAAAACCAGCATGAAGAAGCTTCACAAAAGAGAAAGGCATCACCACCAGGCAGGCACAAAGGTGTGTAATGCAATCATGAAACATAAGCAGAATCAAGCTCAACAGCAGTCATTTTGTAGAGGAACTAATCCATCATTTATGATGGTTTGCTGTTAAGTGTGAGTTCTCTACAGCTCAGATAAGCTGAGCTCAGCTGAGCTGTTGCTAGATGTGCTTCATCTTTGCTTCCACACTAAGTGCAAATACAGCTCTCAAAATCACCTTTTTTTGGCAGGCCAGAAAACAAGTACTCCTCTGTGATGGTTTGGTTGACAAGGCTGCAATCCTTTCTATGGACAGCCTCAAAGTCCTACAAGAGGTGTATTTTTCATCAGTATTAGTTTTGTGCGGCTTATTGATTGATTTCTTTTTTTTCCAATCTCTTTAAATGGCATTGCATATCTAATAGGAATAAAATGTAGACTCTTAAATTTTATAAAACCTAATGAATTCTTTCAAGCTCTTAAAGAAGCAGAACTACCAATAGGGAAACAGTATAACTATGTCACAGAATTTAAGGAAAAGCTGCAAATCCAAAGAAATTCTTGCTATAACTTATGCTGCTTAATGGGCAAAGATATTTAAGGCTTCAGTCCTGCCAGGATCCCAATCCAGCAAACTACTTAAGGACTCTCATATGCAACAAAATGAAAAATCTCACCTTTGGAACATGACACCTGCTGAAATGCTTTGCTACATTAGGGCCAGCCACCTCAGCACTTCTCAGACAAGCTGCTTGTGAATCTCCACTGAAATCAGTTGTCTTGTCCTTTGGCACTTGCCTCCAACCCTGCCAAATACCCCATAGTTTGTACATGTGCCACCCCATGGTTTGTCCCAGCACAGCTGCTGTTTCACCATGTAGATGCTCAGAGTACCAATGGTTTCTGAGGCTTTGACACAACTCTTGAAGACATTCAAGGGAAATGTGCCACAGAAACTCCCAGTGCCAGCAGCACTGAGTGGAACACACCCGTCACGGAAGGGCTTAGATTCAGAACATTGTTTTAATGTCTCACAGGGGATGGCTGCATTGCCCACCTAACTGAAATTCTACATGGAATCTGCTGTCCCTGGTAGTTCATTTGGAAGTGATGCCCTTCCCATGACAGATGTGTTCGTGCTTAGAGCCCCAGTCCCATTCTGTCCCTGGTCCTTGTGCAGCCCAGTGAGTCACTCACACCCTGATTCTGCAAAATGCACGTCCAGCCACGAAGATACAGAACTTGTGCTTAAAGCCAAATCTTTTCATTAAGGTTTGAGCATGTTCTTTGTCAAATAAAGCAAGTTTCTGCCTTGTAGAAATAATCACATTCTTCTTCACACTCCTTGCTTTTCACTATTCCTTTATCTTTCAATAACCTCAAGCAATCTAGCTCTTGCTTGCCAGATTTCATAGGGATACTGGACAAACTCAAAAACCTGTATTTTCTGGACTAGATGGGGACTCATCAAGTTCAAAAATTTAATAGCTCTGAGAAAAAAATTTCAGTCTATTTTATCCTCTACTGTGTGAACATAACTCTCAGTTAAAGACCATTAGGGTAAATTGAATGACTCTAAAATGTGAAAATTTGGCCAACCCATTTTTTTTTTAGACAAATTAAATACACACAGATTGTAACTGGCAATCTATTTCCAATGACAAAGTAAGAGACACAGCAATGGGCTGTGCAGACCTTCACAGATTTCATGCTAGAAACAAAATGCACCGCCACCAAGTCTTTAGACTTGTGTTTCAATGAAGAAACAGTACCAAAAATATGTAGTGGTTGGCAAAGGATGGTCTTGCAAAAGAAAACATGGATTCATGTAGAAAAAATAGCACAAGTGGAGAGGATCTCGTAAACAATAAGTTGAACAAGGAACAACAAGCTCACAACTCAAGCTCAGATAAAAATTAGCTTATCACTTAGGGAGAAAAAAAAAGAAACAAGAACAAGGATGAAAAATAAAGGCTTCTTTTGGTTATATACAAGTTTGTTTCATTCTTTACCAATATCCTAAAGCATCTGTGCACATTCTGTCCTGTTCTGGTAAAAAGAGGTGATGCAAGAGCTGCATATCTGTAGGAAAAGGCAGTGCCCAAACACATGAACACTGTGTCAGCACACTGTGGGGGTGACACAGCACTGTGGCTCACAAGAATCTGCAATTTAATCAGTCAGCTTCTGCTCCCCTGCCCATTTGTGCCAGTAGTTTCTGTGTATTTTGAACATTGGAATTGAAAACTTATACTGTGATTTGAAAGCCAGGTTACTAAGAAAAAAATATGGTCGTATCTAAGATTCCATCCCTCTTTTTAAATAAAATAAAAAGAAAACAATTATTTATCAAGTGAACTTAACTTCTTGTTAGGACAAGCAAGTCATTCATCACCAAAATTTTGTTGGACCAGGGAATATTCCTTTGATACTGCAGTGTTAAAAAAATCTACCTTGATCCAATGACACTACTGCCTATAATTTCTAGTGGCACTTAAAAGGCTGAACTTCCCTGATGCTGTTGCAGAAAAGTAAAAGTTACAGCTGCATTCAGTGAGACACAACAGGTTTTACACCAGTATTTTCAGCTTGTGAGCCAATTCTGAGCTCTCAATTGTGATGGATCCCTGTCAACAGAGCTGACTTGCACTGAACTTTGGCTAACTGCTCAATGTTCAAACAACCTCACTGAAAACCCTTTCTGCATCACTTTTGCTACTTAAGAAGAATATTCTGGACAAACCATAAGCATCATAAGTTTTCTCACTGTTTCCTTATATTTTAGTGCATTTGTGTACTGGCTTTGATACATTTGCACAACATTTGAGGGTGATATTAAGAATTAGTGCTCACAGTCCAAGGAGAGACTGCACCCAACTGCAGCTAAAATCAGGGTGACATCTGGCTGCAGGGTACAAGAATGAGCATAGTAACTTCTTGGGCTCATTAAAAGTAATTCCCCCTCTTTCTTAGCAGTCTAAACTGAGAATAAAAGGCAGAAAAGGGCTTTGTTCACTCCCCACACACTGTGTGCTTGTACAGAAAGGCAAAAGCTGGTTGTTTTAGTGACACATGGAAGGTTACTGTAAAACTGAGACACCAGACACTTGTGCTAAGTTTATCAAGCAAAAAAACCTTTCTGATGACTCTAAGAGAGCCTTTATCCATCCAAGATATTAAGGGGACTACAGATATTTCATGGACTCATGGAACCATCAAGGTTGGAAAGGACCTGCAACAAAGTCCAACCCTTGATCAATCAACACATTGGCAACCAAACCACAGCACTAAGCACCACATCCAGCCATCTCTTCGATACTTCCAGGGATGGCACCTCCTCCCATTCCAATTGTTTAGCCATTTCAGTGAAGAAATTCTCCTGATGTCCAACTTGAGCCTTGCCTGCTGCAGTCTGAGGCCATTTCTTGCCACCCTGTCATTATTTGCCTGAGGGAAGAGGCCAACCCCACATCTCTTCAGGTGGTTGTAAAGAGCAAGAAGGACTCCCCTGAGCCTCCTCTTCTCCAGCTCCCTCAGCCATTCCTCACAGGACTTGTGCTCCAGACCATCCACCAGCTCTGCTGCCCACATCCACAGAACTGAATCTCTTTTCACCCAATTAGATTTCTACTAGACTTTTCATCATTTTGTGATTAACTTCTCTAACTGGCCATCCTCTGTATTTTTATAAACATGTTAAGAAAACACTGTGCATTTAACCACTTCTCATGTAAACATATCATTAATTGCACAAATTTAAATGCAGAGCAAACCTCTCTATCATCAGCTTCCATGGCAATGCTTAAATGGACAACATTTAAAATAAAAGTTGTAAATTGTATCCTGATTTTCTCCTATTAATATCCAACAGGTGCACGGAGTACCAGCACTACTCAGACCACCGCTGAGACAAAGCACAAAGTCAGCTTTTACAAGCCCTGCATGAGTGGCTGCTTTATGCAGTTTATTACAGCAGAAGCCACATAAAACTCGGTGTGAGGTCTTTGGGAGAGAAGGGCTCAGGCAATGATGCTGCAGCAGGAAGGGGCTGCAGCCTCCCCTGCCCCAGACGAGAGCAGAGCCGTGGAACAGAGCAGCACAAGCAGCCTGAGCACAAGACAGCCTGGCCTGAACCCCAAAGAGCTTTGAGGAGGAGACAAGACTGCCTGTAATAAATAGGCTGCCAAGCAATGATGTCAGCCAAGCTTTAGGATTGCATTTCCCTGGGTTTTTTTAATCTCCTCTTCACCAAATCAACTCTATATTGTTGAACAATAAACACAGCTGATTCTGCCCTGTATGCAGAATGAAGCATTTACCAGCTGTCTCAAAGGCATGAAAGAGCAAAAAGCATTTGGCCATCCTAGTTCATCCAGCTATCAAAGCATTTGAACATGGTTACACTTCTAAGTTAACATTAAGAAAAAATAAACAGTGATCTTGTACTACATTTGTATAATAAACAATCTACATACTTGTAAAAAGTTACTGATTTAAAAATTGACTTGACAGATTAACTCCACAAGAACAGAAAGCAGTCATACTTAAAGGCTGTAACATAATTCTCCCCCACAGCTCCTGGCTAAGGAGAGATTGACATAACTTTTCAACAGCCCTAGTTAATACATTGGCAAAAGGCAGAAGAATTCATATGCCCCTTGTGAAAGGTTTTGTTAAAATTGCATCTATTTTTGCAGCAGATCTTATAAATCCAAATCCATCTGCAAATATCCCTCAGCTTCCAGAGCACTGAAGTCATCAGGAACCCAGCTTGTCTGAGATCAATGATGAAATCCCTGCCTTCCCACGTGCTCTGTGTCATATGCAGATTGCAAATTGCCTGATAAAATAAATAGCAAAGCCCTGACAAAAAGGCAAGGTAGGGATTTATTCTTCCTTTGCTTGCAGGTACCACATATTTGAGCTTCAACCCTAAAAATTCCAGGAAGCCAAAGGGCAAATCAGAGCAAACAAATCAAGCACAGCACAATTTTTCCAGGTTTGCCACAGCCAATTTGCTCTTTTAGCAGTTCCAGTAGGAAGTGGTCTCCTTGCACATTGATTTTAAAATGTCTGAGACCATTGCCTACTCAGAAACACTTTTTGGTCCTCTTTGTGCCCTGGATCTTGTTCTCAAGTCTGCCTAAGACTAAATGAGACTTTGGCTATTCACCAGTTTATTTTTGCTGCAGTCTACCTCATAATTACTTTTCCTGTACATATCTTTAAATCACTTGAGAATTAATGGCCTCAAATCCTCCTAGGAAAAAGCATTAGAGTATGTGCTGTGAACTAACTCTTTTCATCAGACACACATGAAAACCTGGCTCCACAAGAAGACTTATCCCAGAAATCCCCAAAATTCACTTCCCTGCCCTGGCCACACCACAGTATGTGACGTGCCACAGCCACTTCCTCCTCCTGAGGGTGCACATAATTGTGGCATCTGAGATAATGCTGCAAGCACGGAGAAATGATGACTTTTGAAATGGAAAAATGATAGCTTGTACAGTAATTGCAGGCTATCATAAATGCCACAGTTACTTAATTGCAAGACAGAACAAAGGCTGGCCCCAGTTTGAAGTAGTTAAACTCCACAGCAATCAAAATAAAAATAAAAAGTCTTTTTCACAAATGTACTTTTTTGTTTTTTACTGGAAATTGTAAAGCGTCTCAGCCTCAGTAAATCAGAGGTTGAGCCAGCCAAACTACAGGTCTCCCCTCCATGAAGACCCTTGGGCTTTCTGGGAAGGAAAGGAAGAAAAAAAAATTAAAAAAAGAGGAACATCCACAAACTTGAAATATTCTTTCCAAAAATACCAGCCATAGGCAGGTCAAAGGGAAGCAGGCACTGCAGAGTCAGGCACTGCTCTGCAGAGACCTGGAGCCATGACAGAGCTTGTCTGGTATTTCAGATGTGATCTCATCTCCACCTATGGGCACTTGGGTTATGGAATCAAATCCCTAACAAGTAATGAATGTATTGATTTGGCACAGAAAGTTGCACTTCATTATTGTTCCAAAATCTAGAGTTATATTTACTTATATTTATTATATGGATATGTTATAGAGTTATATTTACTTATATTTAGCATATGCAACAATACAACAATTGTGTTAGTACAGGCTGAAAACTCAAATTATACTTTTGCAACACTGTGATGGGTCAGTTGCCTCTTTCAAGCAGCTCCTTCTTTAGCAATATTATTCAATTTTTGCCTCTCCATCTCCTTTCCTTTAAACCAATTACCCCTGTACCCATTCCATCAATTTATTTTGCAGGTACCTAGGCTGTGAGAAGAGAGACAGGAAAAAAAAAAAAGATCTTTTAAATTGAAAAAATCTTTATAAATCTTGAATTTTTTTAACAAAAAAAAACTTGAGGCAGTGTGAAAATCTCTTATGTATTATCCTTTCATAGGAACTTTTCTCCCCAGGCTAGTTCACTGTTATTATTAATAAAAAGTTCTAACTCCTTACTCTTTTCCCCTTCTCCTTTCCTTTCTGACACACTGTACTCACTTTTGAAAGGAATTAGGAATTTTGAGCCCTTTCCATACCTGGTGTGTTAGCTGCTACAGAGGCCTCTCGTTAGTAGACTACATAAATGGTACTTGAAGCCATAATGGTGCAAAACAATTTTTTAAAGGAACTGTTTATCCATGTGATAAGAAGTACCTCACTTGTTTTCCATAGAGATATATCTGATTTATTTAATTTTTCTGTTTTGAAAGCCCATTAAACTGTAGTCTGCCTTGGACAAAATGGTGCAGAGATTCACAATATTATACAAAGTTTGTTTGGTTTATGTTAAGTTTTATTTACCATTATTTTGTGATGTAGTTTGTTCTGCTCAGGTTTTGAGAATGACAGGTAAAATTCTGCTGAAAATGGAACCATTTAATGAGACTTCCTATCTGGGTCCAAAAAAAAATGCAAGATTCAAGAGAAAAACCAAAATTATCTCCAGCTATTAAGTGTAAGAGCTGTCAATTACTATCATAAAGGCAGAAACCATGAAGAGAAACTCAAGGTATAGGGAATCTGATTAAATCTCAGACTATTCTTCTGTCTGTCCTTGAGGCATGATTGCCAGCTTCTGCACAGAAATAACCCCAAATCTGCCACCAGGTGCTTGTGAAATAACCTCCCTCTGCGAAGATGCACACCTCATTTAGATAGTACTTTTATCCATGGAAACCACCAAGGAACCATGACAAAGAAAAGAATATTCTTGAGACCAGTGACATTATCTGGGTCACATTTTGCCACCAGGTCACTTTCCTGTGCATGTGGATTAGTGGGTTATGGAACAGAGCATGAGTCCATGAGCTCTGGCACTGCTCTGGAGCCCTGCACAGCAGGCACCCACATTCCCACCAAAAGTTATCATTCAAAAGAAACTTACAAATGGAAAAAAATAGTGCTCACTTATGTAGTTTATGAGGAGGATCATTTTTGGAAAGCAATTGATAGGATTCTGAAGTCCCACTGTTCATTTCGCCTCTAGAACAAGGCTTTTGCCGTTTCATTTTTTGTCTCCAAATAGCACCCTACAGACAACTGAATGAAGCTACTTCATCAAGAAATTCAATTCCTCTCTCATCTATTAGTGCAGCAACAGAACACAATCCTTAGCACCCAGAGAGGAGCCTTCCAGCCTGACTTTAGTTTGGACAAGAAGCTGTGCTACAATCAGAACATTTCTGTCAATCTTCTTCAAATCTCACCTTGATTAGCGCCATGCTCAAACCAACATTAAAATTAAGGTTTGACTTCCACTCATCACCATGATGGGAGTATAGAGGATCCAAAAGCATTAGAAATTTAAATTATGAAACTGAAAGAGATACACCTTTGTCCTCCCTATTTTTTGTATTTGCCCAATTGTTGTTTAAAAAAAATGCAGCAATGGCACCATTCACACCTGTGACCAATCTGTTTTGCCACTTTGTACTTTATCAGCAACACCAACAGGTGAGCAAAGGACTTCATAGTAGGCCTGGTAATTCACAACATTTCCTCTCTCTGCTCTCCCATCTGCACAAAACCCTCTCTGTGACACTCAGACCAAGACAATGACGATTTTTCTCACATTGCCACCCTCCAAATCAACTACCACTTACTGTTACATGGTTCTGGACCTGTGAGCAGCACCCAGGCCTCTTTCAGCACTGAGCTTCCTGCAGCATGAGCTGGGTCCTGCAGGCTGTGGTGAAAATAACTGTACAAATCACAGCTTTTGATGTGGATTACCAGATCCAACAGGAGATAATCTCTGCTGTGCACAGCTGCTCCAAAGGTCTCAGTGGGAAGTTGTACTCTTTTTTTTGGATCAACACACTGAGTGAGGGCTTGGGGACCATTTTAGCAACAAAAAAGGAAAGTAGATCTGGGGGGCTTAAAAGAAGGAAGGGAGTGGAGAGGACTGATTTATACACTCAGAAGAAGAATACTAGCTCCAAATTATTTACTGAGGAACTTCCAGCATCTGCTGTTTGACTGAAACAGGTTCTCACAGGTGCTGGCTGTATTAATCCTAACACACTTGGGAACACATTTTCCACTCGCACAGTAATTATGAGCCAAACTTCTCTTTTCACTCCATTCCCCCTAAACATAAACCCAGCTAACATGAGCACCAATTTCTAGTTGAACAGGGAAAAAAATAATTAATTAACAAGTCACTCCACCTTCAAAAGCACAGAAAACCAACTGCTAAGTGGAAATCAATGCAAATATTCATGCCTAGTTAAGATAAGAGTCATTCATTACAAGCTCAGTTGCAGCTTGTAAATGCAGAGCCAGGTTTGCACATATAGTACATAACCACAATTTTCTCTCCAAATCCTGCCTTTCACAGGCAGCTAATTGCCTCTCCATTTGTAGAGGGGAAAAATATAGCAATGAAAGCTTAGAGAACACTTCTCCAGGAAGCATATTTAAGATTTATCCCAGCTTCAAACACATTACTAATTTCAAAATGACACTGGATTAAAAAAGCAGTGATTTAGGTTTCCTCGCCAAATCACCCAATGCTGACTGCCCAGCCAGTTGAGGCTTGGGTTTGCTTCTTTTCTTCTGTTAACTCATTTCCCAAGAGCTCTACTCCTTTGCACAGGTGGTGCCTCTGCAGCAGGGCACTCAGGACCATCACACTCAGTGATTGCTATGGATTCCTACCTACAGCATTTTTTGAGGAATACAGTTAGGAAAGGGAAATGCAGTCCTAATGTTACTAAGCTAAGTTAATGTTTAACACATGGAACAGAGAAAGGGAGTTTTCCTGGCCAGGAAAGCTTTCTCACAACTGCCTTGTAGAAAGGCTAATGTAAGTGATGGGAGTAAGGTGGTGTTCCAGCCAAAAAAATTGAGAATATTTTAAATGAAACAATTTGAGGAGGCTGATGTTTTAAATCTGCTCCTCCAAGGCGTTTTTTTAACGTCCAAGATTATACAGCCTTAAACTCACATCTAGATCTCTCAAGATGCTAAGAACAACAGCTATATTTTTATTAATTCATGTATGCAGACTACAAATAGTAAAATCCCTACATCTGGGATAGGGCAAAGTTCTGCAATAGATAGGCTCACTGTATCACTGTATATGAAAAATGTGCAATATCATATCAAAATGGTTTTCTTGTTCTAGGAAAGAAGCTGTCACTTAGGCAGGCTCTAAGTGATATAAAGTTCAGAAGGAAGTCTGAGTCCATAAATCACAATTTGATTTAATACCAGCAAGTGTTCAGTGGCCCAGTTTCAGTACTCTCAGAGCATACTGAATTGACTGTCTTCAGAGCCCTGTAGCTAACAAGGAAACATTTCACTATCCTAATTATCAACTGTTCCCACATCCACAGGGAGTGACATGGACCAAGTTTTATCAAAGATAAAAGGTCTAAACTATGCTTGGAGTTGTGTATTGCCTATTTTCCAACTATAACAGCAAGGAACTACACCAAGCCTAGGAATTACTTGACTTCCCTTACATGAGGAGATCTAACCATAAAAGAATCTATTTTGTTTTCCTAGGTTTACATCCAAGCAGCACATGCTGAAAGACCTCTGTTGCTTACACATTTTTCAGGCTGATTATCAGTTGTTTGTTCCATACATAATTTTGTATAGTCAGACACTTACATACACACTTTTACTTAAAAAAAAGTCAATCCTAGATCTCTTGAAAATGAAGCTACCCTATATATATAGAGAGAGGGAGAGAGAGAGAGAGACATTTTTGGCTCATTACCCAGCTCTGCTTCCCACCTGGGCAGTGGCTTGAAGAGACAATTATTCTGGGAGCTCCAGTTCCATTCATTTGAAAAGCTACAAACTTCAGCTGTTGTTGAGAAAGTCAATTACTCAAAGCTGTGTGCCTCAATGGCTGCTGTTTAAGGTATTTTGGTACTTTGTTTAAGGTGAAGTATTGGCCAGCAGTTTTGGGGAGGTCTAGAGATTAGGTAGTCCCCTTTTGTAGCTGTTTGAAGTAGACCAAGCGGGACAAAAAAAAATTAACTTCAATTAAATATCAGATTCACCACTCTCTGCAAGTCAAAGCCTGAGGAATACATCCAGCCAACACATCCAAGAAAAAGTCCAACACAAAACTTCAACAAACAAAGCCAGAACCCTCTCTTTGCCATTTGCTTAATGCAGAGCAGGGCCAAGCACAGGGTTCAAGACTGGAACTTTCTAAGGCATTTCCCCTCACCTGGGAAGACACAGAGAAGCCAGATGTATATTTGTCACACACACACAGTTTGAAAGCTCACTCAGGCTGAGGGATGGTATACTGGGTACATAACTAGATTTAAATATCCTGAAATCACTCTCAGATATCTATTTCAGTTACTGCAAACACTTAGAGTATCAATTAGGGTGCTAGCAAAGAAAGATTTTGGCCCTAAGCCTCCAGCCTATGCAGATCATGAGACAAGGACAAATTAAGTGCTCAGAGGAACAAGAGGCAAGCTGCCCTCCCCAGTTCTGCAGCCAGGAAGGAGGACGGATCATCTCCAGGGTAAAGCTTGGGCAGCCTCCTGTAACATGCACTGAGCAGCTTGCTGTCCCTTAGCCTCTGCTGGCAAAGGAACAGTAGTGACAGCAGAGGTTAGAAGAGCCCCTGGGAGAGGAGAGCCAGTGGGATATTGCTGCACTGCTGTGGAGGTGCCTCCAAACTACACTGGGCAGAAGGCCCTGAGCTGCCCTGAGGGGCATGGCTGAAAGGCCTCGCCTTTCCTGAGAAGGGGGACTGGTTTCACAGAGCCCAGTTGCAGAGCCATGGGGGGAGCATTTCACCACCTTCATCTGACCCCACAGCCAGCCCTCCTCTCAGCTGCAAAATCCCCAGCACAGAGGCAAATCCCCACAGGCAGCCATACTTACACAACCTCCATGTCCACGGACAACCACCATGGCCTTCCTCTCGCACGCCGGAGCTGCCACTTTCTGTTCCTGTCTCAAGGTGCTCTCCAGGGGTGGTCAGTCAGCAAGCTGCACTGATTTCACTTTTGTCAGACTCTGTGTAAAACCTGTGCTCCACAAGCTGCTGAATTCAGACACCAGCTACTGTGTGAAAGGCACACAAATACAGAGCTCCCCTTCACTTCCACTCTCAAATACTTCCTGTGATTAGTGGTGTAAATATAACCCACCTGTGCAAGCTGCTGCAGGGGCACAGGTGGTGCTTGTCAGCACCAAAAAGCAGCAGAAGTGGAACAATAAATAAACAGCTGTGACAGAGAAAAGCTGTCCTGCTCGCAATCAAGTCAATGGCAAAATTCCCAACAAGAAGCAGTGTTGCGCCCTGCATCGGCAGCCAAGAGCTCAGTGTAACAATCTTACTTTTCCTGTGTCTTCCTGTGCAGCTTTCTAAAGGAAAGAAATTCCCAGTGTGTTCCTCACACGGTGTATCCCTTATATCCCTTATCCTCTGGCTGGAAACACAAGAAAACTCTTTGTGCCCGGAGCCCGCGCCGTAACTCTGATCGCATTTCAGCACGGCTGATAAATAAAGAAAAGCCTCACATGGCAGTCTTCGCTCAAGACACTTAAATCTGCAGCTTCAAATCCGCTTTGTGCTCTTTCAGCCACATCAAAGTAAAACACTTTCCCCTAGAAAAAAAAAAATGAGGGTGGTAGAAAAAGCCTCTGGGTTCTCCTGGGCCATTTACCAAATGGAACACTTACTTTCTGTTTGGTGTAAAGTGACAGCTGGCTTATTAGAAGTGACACTGATCCTCCCGAGAGGATTTCAGGGAGCCAGTCACACAGGTGAAGGTCAGCACAGCAAAGGAATTAAATGAAGAGAGGAAGGAAGCCACTTCCTCCTAAGGACAGAAATTAGCTAGCAGAAAAGCTATTACTAAAGAGGCTGGAAATGCACTACTTGCAATAGGTTTTGTCCTCCAGAAATGCTTCCAAGACACTTTTGGGATGTAAGTTTGCAAGCCTTGTCACCAGCTTGGTGTGCTGGTGACAAGAGAGATTTTGCAGTACAGTCTCCACCTGCAGTAAGGGCTCAGTGAGCACAGCTTGCACCCTGTCCCCCTCTGACTGACACAGCACCAAAGGCAAAACATATCCTCATTTATTATTCCTCATTTATGAATCATACCTCACTTCTGACACATGTGAAAAGGATAATTAACACGGCATGACATATTTTAAAGTGAATAAGGCAACAGCCACAGCCCCACTGCCTGAGAGAGTTTTAACTCCTGCAGCAGGCATGCGCAGCTGGCTGCAGAGCTGCATGAGTTCTCTGGCTCCCTCAGCACACCTTCAGCAGCCCTCAGCACACCTTCAGCAGGCCAGAGGAATAAAGACTTTAGCCAAGGCATGATCAGCTTTTGCCAAGGTTTGTTCAGCACTCCTGCTCTTGCCTCTCTGGGTCTGACCCTGGCAATGACCTCCCTGCAGCACTGGGACCTTGGCAGCTGCTGCCCCCACAGCAAATCCTGGAGAAGGGAGATTCCATCCTCATCCAGGGGAGACACAGAGCTGGTGAGAGAGGGTGTAGCTGGTGCACAGCTATGGAAAGAAATGGGGTTTAAACCCTGGCCAGAGGCAGAATTCCTGCCTCAAGGTGCACTGTCTCCTTGTGTGCAAGCCCCAAATGGGAGAAGAGCCTGTGCTGCCCCGAAGGTCTGATTGTTATTCCTTTCCATGTTTGCTCTGCTGAGATTACAGCAGTGAAACATTTTCCCTAACCCTGCTCCACTGCACTGAGTAGGGCAGCATATCTGTGTGCCAGCTAACACACTCAGCCAAATCAAACATATGGGTGCTGCTCCCCAGGGACCTGCCCTGGACAGCCTGGAGTGGCAATGCAGGACAGCTCTCAGCACCTGAGCTCCAGCTCAAAGCCAGGCCTGGCTTTTTTTGAGGATGCTTGAGCCAGGCCAATACCAAATTTCTTTGTTGTGAGCCATTCCCTGGCAGCCCCCACAGCCAGTGGGTTTGTTACTCTTTCCACAGTTTAAGGGAGCAGGAGAGCAGCAGAAAGCACAAAGTCCACTCTCAGTCAGCACAGCCTCCTCTGGAAAACTCTTACTCTGAATATTTCAGCTCACTTCCAGAACTGGTTTTAACTCCTTCCTAACCAAGAACACAAAAAGCATCAGAACTCTCAGTGACCCACCACTAATTGTTGGGTTTCCCTAACAGTTCTACAAATCTGTGAGTTTGGGGTTGCGGGGAGAGGCCACTAAATTAATCTGACAGGTAACAGCAACACCTCTGGTCTGAATGTCATCCCTCTCCAGGGATGCTTGTATGATACAAGTTCTCAGATTTTATTATTATTTCATGTAGATATGACTTAAAATTATGAGGGCTTTTCCTGGCCAGAGACAAATTAATGTGGCTCTACTGACTACACTGGGACTCTGCCAGGGTGCAGAGTCTGGAGATGAGAGGGTATCACAACAGCATCATTTCTATAGAAGCAGCTTTTCCCAGGTCTCTCTTATCTCAAAAAAAAAAAAAAAAAAAAAAAAAAAAAAAAAAAAAACCAAAACCAAAAAACCTCAGTAACTCTAAATTATTTCAATTTTGATAAATTGGAATTCTGATATCAAAAGTTTTCATGTGAAGCTCCATGTGATAAATCTCAAGACCACCAAAAGAAGATTTTTGTCCCTTGAGCCAGCTGAGGATGAAGGTGCACAAATAAGCATGTTTGGGAAGTAAATTTGATTCCACAGGTTTTTCCTGCATGACAGGAAAGCTGAGAAGGCTTATATTCATGAAATGCTCTAAATTTCCTAGATGACTTAGAGTGGCACTTAGCAGGTGTGTTATCCCAATTTGTCTCAACTTTCCCAGAAAAATATGAGTGAGAAATCCATCCTTCCAGTTCTCAATCCTCATGAGAGCAATTGGATTTCAAGGATACTCAGAAATATGCAAAGGCAGGATCTTAGAAGTTTGGCTCAGCCCTAAATTTGTGCAGAGTCCCAGTGATCCACTCCAGTTTCAATCAATAGCTTCAGTTCTGAGGCTCTGGATAATACACTGAGATCGAGCACATCTCTGTGGGAGACTCCAAGGAATAGTTATAGGTAATCAAATACATTCCTTAGCTCTAAAAAATTTAAAAAATTCTATGAAATACCATTTGCACACTATATATATATTATATACATATATATATATTATCTATATAGATATATATATATCTATATATATAGACCCCAAGGAATAGTTATAGGTAATCAAATACATTCCTTAGCTCTAAAAACTTAAAAAATTTCTATGAAATACCACTTGCACGCGATATATATATATTATATATGCTCTATATTATCTGAATATATATATATATTCAGATATTATAGAGCACACACTCAAAGAACATTGGAGGTACAAATGAACTAATAGCTAGCTCTAATCTCTTTTAAAGGTCACAAGCCTGCTAAAATGTTTTCAAGCATGAGCCTACCCAAAAGCTGTGGATTTCTTGTCTTCTCCTGGGATCACAGCTCCAGGTGCTTTCCCTCCCTGCAGAGCTTCACCTGCAGAAGTTCAGGCCTTCCTGGGGCTTTTTCTTTGGAATCTAGAGTCTGTGGAATGGATGTCTTTCACCAGACCATCTGGCACCTCCCACCCCATGCTGCAGATGGAGGGTTGGAGTCCAGGAGGCACAGGGGCCATAGCGGGGAAAGAACTGAGCTGCTGGACTTGTCACCAAGCACAATCCATTCACAAGCCCAATTAGAAAAGTTATGGCAAATCCCCACTTGGGAGGGAGGCAGGCAGGCAGAAGCAAAGAAGAAATCTTGTTTAAGATATAAGAACCACGGTATCTAATCCCAGCTGAGGTCCTTCCCTCTGTGCTCAGCTGAAGTTTCTCCACTGGCTCCTCTGTGCAGCTCTCCCAAAGGAATCCATCTTTCATCTCATGACCTATGTAACCCAAAGAGACTCTTCCAGCAACCAGGAGGAGGGCACAGGTACACCCTCTGAATTTCTTTTTGGGCAGCACTGCTGCCTCTGACACTCAGAGACCCCTACAAACACCCTGAGACAGCCCCTACACCCCAAAACATTTCCACATGGATTGGTGCCATGGGTTTTATGGCCCATTAAGGGCAGGTAGCTGCCTGGGGAGATGACTGAAGAATGGAGAATGGAGTTAATTGGGCAGGCACACAGGAGGCAAAAGAGGTTTGGCAGGCAGTCACTCATGCCACTCTAGCTGATTATCCTGGTAGAAAACCTCACACTCTGTGACCACATTTGCTTTCCAGGCCCAGGAAAATATGTGCTTCCTCCTGTGCTCATTAAGTTAGCATGAGGACTGGTGCTCAGCCTGCAGGGAAAAAAAAGAGCTTTCCATGGCTGTGCCATCCCATGTGTGCCTTTCCAGCAACCTGCTTCAACCCCATTTGTTTCCCCTTTGATCACCAGAACTTTGTGCCAGAAATGACACATTAAATATTTGGCATTCAAGAAAATAAATAAAAAAGGTCAGTGGGTGAAAAACATGTCCACACACAGAATGGCAGTCCTAAGGAAGCCAGGAGAAATGTCAGTGCCCTTTGGAAAAAAAATTACACAGGCCAAAGGATGGCTGCCAAAAAATACTAATTTCTTTTATTAGACAGTGCAGGTCTTAACCCCATTTTCCTTAATGCTTTAATACACATTTTACCTCGTATGACACTGATGAAAATTTAAAGCCACCTCAAAGAGTACAGGGGTGTATAAAAGAAGCAAAGGAAAACTTGGATTTCCTCTTTACCAAAGGAGAGGAAAGAAACCTTTGTTACAGATAGTAAAATGCTAATAATGCATAATCTATTTTTCAGCCTTCCAAGTATTCTCCCTACATACAGCCATGTAGACCTATCAAACCCACAAAATATTTCATTTTTGTCTCTTTCTACACATGCAGCACAATTTCAACATCCAGCACACATGTGCATTGTTCTTGGTGAGATTTTTCAGGAAACAAATTAAAATCCAACTGTCCAAGGACTTTAATCCTGCAAAATGAAACTGCAAACATTTTTGAAGTAAATATTACATTTTTGTGTCAATCAGCTCCAGTGAGATCCATCATACACATTTACCCATAGGCATAGGTTTCTGGAATATCAAACCCTAGACAGGTGGGAGTTTTACACAATGTTACGAAAATTAAATTAGAATTGATGTTATTCTAGTATCCATCAGCCTTGACTTTAATGCTGCTTCATTGAAAGAGAGGAAGGAGAGAAAAGGCAGGGACCAGAAAGGTTTCCATGCAAATGGCCCTGTTTCAGGAGGAACCTGGCTACATCTGTCTTTTCACTGCCAACACATTTCCCCACCCTACCTGGACATAAACCACTTTAAACCAAAAACATAGATATACCATTACAGGCCCTTTTCAGTCTGTCTGTAGAATCTGCCACATGTGCAACTGAGAAAAAGCACCTAACCCAGTAATAGCTTTCCCTTTCCAAGAGGAAATATTTGCCTCGGTGTATGCCAGGTTTAGAAATACAGAAAAAAGTTCCTAAAGGCTGAGCTATGTTTGCTTTCCACAGGCATCAGATAAGACTGTTCACATGAAATGAAGGTATGGTTCAAAATAAAGTAGCAACACAGAAAGGAATGCTGAGATACAGAAACACAAGCCCTGAACAGCAACAGAAATCATTCAAGAAAGCTGCTATCACAAACACATTCACCTCCTTTCTTACAATCAAAGTGTATGAGAGTTCCAGTACTAAATTCACAGACAGAAAAAGTTGCTCAACTGTTTAAACTTCACATTTAACACACTCACCGCCCTTGCAAAGTGCCAGGATGGGTTTAACCTCACAGACTCCTCGGAAGACTATGGACAGATATTATCACCTAACAGCCATTTGACCTCATTTATTTCTGTATATACCAACAAATATCCTTTTTTTTTCTGCTTTTCCAGCTGAAGCAGCCAATTACCTGCTGTGCTTTGTAAGCTCCCATCCACATTCCCCAGGAAACGGATAACATGGAGTGCAGCACAGCGAGGAGAGCTCACTCAGATGCAAAATAATCCCCAACTTACCCCAGCAAAGTCTCTCCACTGCATTCACAGGCTGAGCTATGTGTTAACTGCATTTATTCACCACTGAAAGACTACACTTTACAGTTATAACCCTGGCAAATACTGAGCATTTCAATAATTCTGCTTTTTCCTTATCTGCACAAAGGGGTTTTATTTCTCTACCACAGCTGTACACAAAAGAATAGAGTGCCATTTCAACCCAAAACTCTCTGAAGTTCCTACTTACCAGCTTGTGATTATATATTCAGCAAGCCCCAAGAGCTGAAAAGATTTTGTTGCAGGAGACAAAAGTTATAAAAAAGCAGGCAGAGTCAACAAAAATGAAGGGAAACTAGCATAAATCCTCTCTTCATTCATCTACTTAAATGTTCCTGAAGACTAAAAAGGACCTTAAAGAAAGTGCTCTCAGCAAAGACTACATCCTCTTGTCAGTCAAACCCTGCATAGTTTCAGCCAGGCACCCGTCCAAAAAGACATGGAATTATTCTATTTTTGTCTCCCTGTGCAAGTGGAAACATTTTTACAGATTTGTGGTGAGGATTTCAATTTTTGTAGTGGTCAGCTAGTAGAGGAATGTAATTAAAGACCCTCATAAATGAAAGATAGTCCAAAAAGATTATCCAGAAACTGGATAAATCTGGAGATAAATAACAATTCCATTACAATACAGTCTGATATAAAAACACATTAAAAACTTTCAATAAAGTTAAAAATCCAGATGTGATTTACTGGAAGAAAGTTGTAAAAAACTTTTCTTTTAAAAGAGAATTGTTGTCAGTAGTGGGACACCAACACAGTTTCAACAAATGTAGGCTGATATTTTTTAATTAAATATTTTTAGTAAAAAAAAATGAATTATATTATGCAGAGCACTAAAAGTTTGGTTTATTACCCATGTTATGCCTGGTATGTTACTGGTTTTACACAACACAGGTGTTTCCTTAGAAGTACTTCATATGTTGCCTGCTGCTGTCTTACAAAATAAACCTTTTAAACTTCTGGCTTTGTAAAGTAGGAAAATACTTTGGAAATTATATTTGGCTTCTGTTGCATTTAATGTTTGCTCCTATTCTATCAGTAAAAAAATTACAGCCATTTCCCCTGTACATTCAGCCTGGAAGCTGACTCTGAAACTCAGTGTACCTCATTTCTGATCTGTGGAGCTCTGCAGACCTGAGACTTCCCTCAGAAGGGAAGCTTTTAGTTCAATTCCCCAAAACTCTGTCAGCATTGAAGAGGATGAACTTTTGTCCTTGCTGCCTTCTCCTCTCTGCTCCAGCTTCCTCACCCATTGTGCCTTTCAGAGTGGCTGCTGTTCTGCTCTCATCCACCCTCCCCTGATGAGCTCCATCGCTGCCTTTTCCCACTGTGCCCTGATTTTCACTCCTCTTTGCAGCTCTGAGTCCCTGCCCAGCCCCACTCTTAGGGCATCCCCAGCCCCTGCAGCCGGCTGGGCTGCCTTACACACAGCTCCTAAAGCTGTAGAAATCTCCCTCCTGCTTTAGTCCAAGAAGTGAGTTGGTCCTGGTGTCATCATCCCTCAGGTCAAAGCCTTCATCCACATGCACTAGAAGACATGAGAGAGCTGTAAGTTGGAGGGTTGCAAGGAACAAACAATACATATTTTAACAGGAAAAAAAATCACTTGTTGTCCCCCTGTCCCCTGGTTCTTTACTTACATGTTGCTTTTTTTGCTTGGATTTTTTACTTTCTCTTACAGTGGAAATGTCCTTGGGGTAGGAATGTTCTCACACTACATTTTGAGTTAGTCTCTGGAGTAGCAGCATCCAGTCTCTTCACACTGCAAAGCGAACAAGAAATAAATTCTTTCTTTAATATCTTCCACTTATTCTCTTCTCCTTCAAATCACACTTCTTCTGAGATGCAGCTTTCAACTAATTGTAGAGATTTGTTTTAGTTTTAGGGATGAAAAAAGGAGTTTAAAAAACCCCCTGTGTGGATGGGTGCACATTGTAGGTTGCTACCCACACATTACTGGAAATGACAGAGGGCTACTGAAGCCTCAGCAGGACAAGGAAGCTGCTTCCCTTGGAAACATCTCAGGCACATGACAGTGCTGGTTTCTCTAACCAGGAACATGGCATGCTATCATTCCATGCTTGAATTCTGTTTGCTGAGAGTGGGGCAAGACAATGTGAAGGAGAGGAGCACAAGTTGGAGCACAGGGGTGCAGAACAAGGGAAAAACAAGCCCTAAATGCTAAGGAGCACTTCTGCTTGGATTACAGCTGAGAAGGCAGGATAAGGACAAGGCAGGGTTGTCTATATAAAACCTGTCAGCCCTTTTCTTGTTGACACAGGAGTTGAATTTCTCCATTTACTCCTTTCCTACAGGATACCCAGAAATCCTTCACTGGCGATGTGCAGAGAAGCATCTACCTCAGGAAGTGCCACGGAGGTACCCAGGAAACCACAAACTTTCTCCAGCCTCATTTTTACCTCAGACTTTATGGATAAGCACAGCTTCATCCATTCCATGCCCTACAAGCCTGCCCATATCTGCTCTGGCACCTACAGATGGACTATTCCCAGCCCTCTTCTTCCAAGATTCCATCTGACTCCAACCCTTAGTTCAGTCCCCTGCCATGCTCTCCCATAGTAAAACTGTGGCTGTTTTCACAACTTGCTCCTCCCTGGGCAGCCTTTCTCCCCAGCCCCCTGTGATTGTGCAGGGCAGAGCAGTCCAGCCCTGGCACGCACAGAGCTCCCCCTGCCCTGCCTGGGCCAGCACAGGGGGTTTGGTTTTAATTCTGCTCGTCCCAGTGTGATGCTGGTCACCTGGAGGATGAATGGTGCTTTCAGGATGAGCAAAACACTCTAATTCAGGGAGTTTGCAATCTACCAAAAGACCTGTGAATTATGTGCTCAGAGCAGCTCCTAAGTAATAAAAGACTTGTGGTGACACAACCTAGAAAGGAAGGTTCTCAAACCTCCTGTTCCTCACAGCACAGAAAGGCTGCCAGCATTCCCATGCCTTCTCTCTGCAGTGGAGAACCCAGAGAAACACCTGGCACTGGTGCAGATCACTCTTAATCTCCACCACCTGATGTTGAATACAATCCCAATCATTCTGATATCCAAAATAAAGGAAAATCATCAAGGCTTTGCACTGTTAATGTCCAATTAGCATCACATTTCTTGCTGGCTGGCCATCAGCCACTATTACACCAGTATGACATTGACTTTTAAAATGGAGATGTTTTATGGCACTGATTGCTTAACTGTCTTGTTCTAAAATATCCTGGTCTCCAAAATCCATCCATTCTGAAGAGTTCCTAAGAGGCAAAAAAGCCCTGGATTAAGATTACTGTTCCATTATTGGTCAGAGTGTTAATTTCCTTCCTGTGATACAAGGCTGCTTATCATCTTTGACAACACACCTAATTGCTGTTACAACCCCCACAGCTTTTTCATAGGTGCTGTCAAGATTATTTTAATTAAAATAATCTCTATTCAGAGGTTAATGAAAATAGAGAGGAAAAAAACCAGCAGGAATTTGTCATTTGCCACACTTCACTCCCCAAGATTCATGGACACCAAGTGGGACAAGGCAAACACCCCTGCATGGCTTCCACAAAGATGTGGCTCCATCTCACACTGTTTGTCATGCTGATCCAGCATGCTTTCCACAGAGAAACCATCAAAGTCCTTGTCAGTCTCCTCAGAAACACCAATGACCATGGGGCAGGTAAAATCTCCTTCAT
This sequence comes from Melospiza georgiana, assembly GCF_028018845.1. Taxonomy (NCBI): domain Eukaryota; kingdom Metazoa; phylum Chordata; class Aves; order Passeriformes; family Passerellidae; genus Melospiza; species Melospiza georgiana. The sequence goes on from NC_080435.1 coordinate 18,588,798, forward strand.
TAAGTCAAATGCTACTTTGATAGGACCATAGACCACGGGGTCACCTATACTTTTTCAAAGATAAGATAATTTGGTATCAAAAATTCATTTATTTTTGTACATTAAAAATGCATTTCTTTTTTACATTTTAAAAGCAAATAAACAATACCACATGTGGGAATCCCATGTTTCCAACAATAAATGCACTGAGCACGTAATACATTTACTCAATGCAATTTTTTTTAAGCAGACTAATCTCCACTTTAAATAAACCCTGCATATAATTAGATAAATCAATATCTATTTCTCTTTTTTTTTTTTTTCAGTTAGCAACCCTCACTTAGTGCTAAATTCTATCTCTGCAAACTGCTAATCTAACAAATTACAGGTTTTCAGTCAAACCAGCACATTTTGTTCACTGTGTATGGTTACAGTCCACAGACTTTGGAGATTGTTTCAGGAAAGTTTCTTCAAGTGACTCCTCCATTTTAACTACAATTTACAAGCTGCTGGAGCATCTTAGTGTGTAGGTGACAGCAGGCACCTCAGTCACCTTCTGCAGCTCAAAGCAACCTCCTCCTCCTCTGGGGAAGGCTGGCCATAACTCCAGGCTCCCCTTCCAGCTCAGCCCCTTGTTTGCTCTGTGGTCCCATTCTCTGTCCCATGATAAAGTCACTACCACAGGTTTCTTTTTATCTAGAAAAATGGTCACCTCCCCAGCCAACACCTCTTCCCATTGAGGAGAAAGTGCAAGGTCCACATCTCTGTACAGCAGCAGAACTCACAGAGGTTGTTTTCCCACAGATTTCCATGCTGTTTATTAAAATTTCTGTTCTCAGTTCCTTGCCATGTGCCATATTACACCCATTATGGCTCCCCTGCTTCTTTCTAAACTCATTTCCAGATGACAGGCAGTTCCTGAAAAAAAAAAAAAAAACAAAAAAAAAAAAACCTCAAGAGCAGCTAATTCCTCATTTTTCCCCTTGTAGGAAACTGATTTTGATACAACTCTTAGACACTTAGTACCTATGACAGGTTGGAATTTGGAATTTTTCAGACTTTCCTGAAGTTGTCAGGTGTGTCCCACTCCCTCCTGCAAAGTCACCATCCCCATGTGAGGGTACTGAGCACAGCTGACAAAAACTTCTGCTCCATTCTGGAAAGCAACATAACACAGCATAGCTGGTGGAAATTCTTATGGATTTACTGTTGTGTAACATACTGCTCATGCAAAAACCACAGAGTTGTTAAAAAATCTGTGTATGAGCACCTATAAAACCCTGGGAAACAAACTGGAAGGAATCCCTTATGAGGTCAGCATTGCTGCTCTTCATCAAGGGGAGACAAAAGCCTACTGCAAATAAGGAAATATATGCCTGCACAGGCAGCGTCAGAGAGATTTTCTTGGCCAAATAAATGCCTCACACTGCATCTGAATGCATCATATTCCCCCCATCCTGCCTGCAAGCATGTGTTGTTCTGCTAAAGGGAACTCCTCCTAACATAAAGTTGCCAAACATAAATCAGCCTTGAATAGGAATAATTGGAGTAAGTTAGAAGATTAAAACCATGGGAGCAAACAAATATACAACAACTCCTCTGTAGCTGTGATTTTCTGCGGGGGAGGCAGAGGATTCTTGTTCTCACTCACACTCCATCAGGGCATTTTCTGATAAAGGGGCAGCATTGTCACTCACTCTCAGATTTCCTCATGCCTTTTCTGTGACTATGATGATGCCTCAAAGCCTTTTCTATTAGCCTTTCCCATTATTAACCTTCTTTAGCTCATAACAGTTCATATGCTTTCTGCTGTAAGGATAAAGGGGCTCTTCACTCCTCACACACTGCAGAGATTCTGATTACTGGCAGGATATTTGAAATATAATATTGTGAGGAGAGGTGTAATTATGTCTGCATTTGAATGGATCCATTCTAAGGGGCTTTGCAAAGGCAGACTGTCATGGCTGCTATAGGCCCCTGGGGTCAAGCAGTTCCTCAGGAAATAATCAGGACCTCAAAATGGTCTGGTTGTTTTTTGGATGCTTGGAAAATTCCACCACCTTCTCAGGAAACTGGTATTAATTATTCTCATTGTAAGAGCTCAAACTGTTCAGTGAGCACTGGCATTGATACCAGTGTTCCTTAACACCCCTAATGGTACCACCAACATTCTTTTCTTTTCTTTTCTTGGCTACTGGATTTGGCTGCATCTTGCATCACTTGTTTTGTGTATTTCAATTATTTTATCATTATTATTGCTGTTATTTCCCCTTCCATTTCTCTCCTACTGACTGTCTTTATTTCAAACCATGAATATCACTCTTTTTTCCCAGTTTTCTCCCCCATCCCCTGGTGGTGGGGGGAGAAGACATGAGTGGCTTTGTGGTGTTTATCTGCCTGCCAGGTTAAACCACCACAATCCAATGCAGATTAAATAGCATCCCCAGTTCTTAAGATAAGGGTACATTTCTTCCTCCACACACCTTTTAGTCCCCAAAAACTTGAAGGGGGGAAAAACTGAATAATCTTCTTTCTTTGAATTTAAGGTTTGGATTTCAGCCCTTTCCAGTTTATCTTTTCCCTTTTTACTTTTGTCACACCCTCCCTTTGCTGTGCTCTCAGGCTCTGCTCAGGCCTCACTCTGTTCCCCTAGCAGTGACTGGGCAGTGCCCACAGCAAGGCACACCCCAAAACCCTCACACAACCACCACTCAAGTTTGTTCTTAATCTTCTGACTAGAAACATGAACTTCCTTTCTCCTCTTCTGCCTCCCTTGTGGATTTATTCCAGCAAAGCAATGTAAAATGTGCTGCACAAGCCAGATTAAACCCAGCTTTTCATGTCCCAGACAGCCTAAGCTAGGCCAAGAGCTCTGTAAGGAAGGCCAGCTTTCCACACACTCTTCCCACCCATACATGCATTGTGACCCAAAACAAGAAGTTTAATCAGTGCCTTGCCAAGATAGCCCAAAATCAGATTTTCTGAGAAATATTCCTTTCTGAGAAATTTTGTCTTGTTTCTGGCTGCAGCACTCAGCCAGGCTCTGCCATCCTAGGGAGATGTGCTCATGCAGAGCTAGATTAGAAATCTGGCCTGAAGAGTGATCAACCACTTTTTCACATAACCTTTTTTTAGAAATAATACAAGTCAACACAAGCTTCAAGGGAGGGAAGGAGCCAAATTTGGGCTGAAAACATCAAGGTCCCCTGGGAGTGCAGGCTGCAGGCAGCATCAGTCAAGCACAGGCTTAGAAGAGGGCCAGTGATCCCAAGCACCATTCCTGTGGGATTTCCACAAACTCACATTACAGTCTCAGGCACACATAACAGGGCACCCAAAAGAGGCAAGAAACACTACAGAAATCACCCAGCCTCTGCCACAGCCAGCTTCAAGCAGCAGCTGGGCAATAACCACATCCAATCGTGCAAGAATGCCAAAGGCACTGGAGTCCTTCCACAGAAAATGGGTACTCTCCACATTCTAATGCTGTCCTCCACCACAGGACAAAATCAAGGCTTTGCCTTCCAAAGAAAACAAGCTGAAGGGCTGGGTGGCTCGTGTGCAGAAACATCTGGACTGGATGGGGAATAACATACAGAAAACAGCCAGCGAGAGTGTCAAAAGTTCAGAGAAGCAGGAACTGAACTTCATCCTATTTCAGCCTTATAGGCAAAGATATCACAGAAAATCAAGTCAAAAATTGCAAGTTGTGCAGGAGAAATCATGAGTATTTAACTTTTCCTTAAACATGGTTTAAGAATGACCAGGGATGTGTTAATGCGGGTAGGAAATTTAAACCATGTGAATTGTTTCCCATTACTTTCCCTGCTCCCAATAAATTGTAAATCTCTTACAAGTCAAGCACAGAGAATAAGGTGCCAAACCCAGTAGACAGCCCCAGTCACCAGGCAGGAACAGGGAGGCCTCTGACTGTGGCAGCACATAAATATGTACAATTTCAGGGAAAAAAAACACTAAAAGTTTCCCATGCCTCAGTCTAGCAACATGGTCTCACCAAATGGAGCTGTCAAAGGTGGAATGCACATCTGCTATGGGAAGGGCAAAGACTGCTTTACACTGCACAAAGTTGATAATGTATTAAATTTCAATCTGCACTGTTAGGACAAGCCATGTCTCAGTCTCCCACAAATTACTATCAGGAAAAAAATGCCTTTAAGCAGAGTCCCATTCTCCAACAGCCCTATTCTTTGATATCCAGCAGCAAAACAAATAACTTTTTGGATCCTTACAACAATGAATCAGATTAATTTGCTACATTTTACTCTAAGATTACAAGATATCCTAATAAGATATCCTCTTTCATCTTTAATGAAGAAGAAAAATGTTGTACAAAACTGTAAATTGTAATTTTTTTAAACATTACATGTTGAAAAAAATATTTTATGACACTTGATGATGAAGGAAACTCTGCATCTTGTTCTTGATAAATTTCAGCTAGTATGACAGCTCCTAGCAGTAACCACCATCAGAAGCAAGCCAGACATCTTAAAAGGGGACATCAGCTGAGTTAAATTATTCTGTGTATTACTATACACAAGGATAATTTATATTAATATGATGTTCAAAATACATTATATTAGATGCAAAGTCACTTAGTGAAAGCTTGAGTGCACCAGCTTTCCCTCAGATCATTATTGCCCAAAATGCTGCCCTGCTTATATATTAATGTGTTTTTTTTCTTTTTTTTGCCGGGTTCTGCCTCACTGAGCAGAGAGTACAGGTGGCACCCAATGAACAGCATTTTATAGCTCATGTTTCTCAAACCCTGTGGTATTACCCACTGTTTTGCTCTTGGATTTTCTCATAGCACCTGTCATCACTACCCTGTTGGAGCCCAGCACAAATCTGAAGGGACAGCAGGATTCTCCTTGCCAGTGCTCTCTGCCACCAGTGGATAGCAGCAACCAGACTACCATGACCTAATGCTGCACATTTCATTGCTTCCACAAAAGTTTAGAGTGGGGCTTTGGAAAACTAATTTGCTTTTGGGAAGGTGGGAGGTTTGGAGTCTAAATTCATTCTACAGAGGGGTTTCTTCCTCCTCGCACCCCCAGTGTAATCTTTCCTCCAGAGGTGTAGGTGAAACACTCTTCACTCACCATCACTTTGGCACTTATTGGCAGGCTTCAGCAGACACTCCCTCCCAGCACCATCCAAAACTAAAACTCCAGATATTTTTTGTTGGAAAGACCAGTTCAGTTTTATAGACATATTTGGCCTCACCATCATAATTTTCTCCACTCCAGCTTCTCTGTCCATGCTGGACACCCTCCTTTAAATTTCCTACTCACATTAACACATCCCTGGTCATTCTTAAACCATTACAGCAGTGGGAGTAATGTACCTCAGGATACCTACTTTGGGATGAGGCTGTGCTGCTCCTCAGCTTCCAAAGGCTAGCTGGGAAAAGGCTTCATGGGCTAAAATTGTATTGCTGGTACACACTGTTTTATTGGAACCTGGCTGATGTATTCTGTATTCTTGTGGCTATGTGAGACATTTACTATGAGGCATCATCAGATTTTGGCCAACAAGCTTGAAGATGTGTTTCTCTTTGAAGATGTATTTCTCTTTGAAGATGTGCTTCCTTTAAAAATGTGTAGAAGTCCATTGCTTTGTAGCAAAGTGCTTGAATGTGCTTTCAGTGTTATGTCCACGGAAATAGAGCCTGCATTTTAGTGGGGTATTTTGGAATTAGATTGACTATTCCAAGATGAGTCATAAATTCCAAGGTGAGTTTCGTTGACAGCTACCAAACATGGTTGTTCCAGTCCCTTTATGCAAAGACATGAATTTTTGCAGGTGCTTAGCTGAGAAAACAGGCCAGGTGCACAGCACAGGGACAGGGCTGTGCCTGGCACTGCTCTCATCTTCAGGGCTGTTTACTGTGAAAACTCTCTCTGCATCATTCAGGACCCAATGAATAATTCAGCAGAGTTTCATTACTCCACCAATGCTGTTTTGTTTACTAGAATATCATCCTGTTGTTCAGCACTCATCTGGCTTTAGGCATAAAGCCTGTGGAATATGTAGAATTCCCAAAGGTTGGAGGGAATCTTTTCTGTGTTGCAGGAGTCCTACAAACTCACAGTACCTCTGATTTTCTACTCAAGAGAGAAAGCCAACTGCCCTGAGAAACTCAGCATAAATTAATCCATACATACATCTTTCATCCTTTGCAGACTGGCAAAGTTATCTCACTGGCTTACTTGGATCTGAAAACAAAACACACTGGAATTTGGGGAGGTGTTCCAAAGAGCAGGTCAGGATATTCTGTTCCACTTACACACTTAGGGTAAGGTCTGTAAACTTCATTTCAAAATGCAAACAAAGTAAGGATTGCTCTGTACCAAAATTTGTACCAAAAATTTCCCAATGTCCTTCTCACGCAGGTATTACACTGGTGCAACACTTGCCTTTTAAATAAAATAAAATACACCAGAACTATCACAGAAATACTCTGTGAGGGTGAGGAAAAGTTCTCAAATACTTCCACCAGACCAGCTAGACAAGGGAAAATCTGAAATTTGTGATTATTAGGCTTGATAGGAAAACTCCTCTGCCCATGAACTTACCTTTGACCTTTTCCATTAAAACAGTTCTCAGTAGTTCTCTATAAATGGTTAATGATAGGAGCTCCTGCAGAAAACTGTCTTATTACTGAACTAATCTGGATTAAAAATGGGAAGCACATATTGGCAACTTCATTTATATCAATATCAGTATGAATAATTTATTTTCTTTTAAACATCAGCAAAACTGATAAAAATCCAGAAAGACAATTTTGATTTTCAGTCATTTCTCTTCAGAAAGAAAAAATAAATCTGTTTGAACTTGAGTAGCAAGTTCCATTTTATGTGAAAAGAAGCAAAAGTTACTCTGGCTCACTCACTCCTCCTGGTAACTGAGTTATACCAGAGGCTTTCTGTGGCTCCTGTGCCCTCTAGCTTCTAGAAGATGTATTTACCAATCTCTCCCTTTACTTGAGCAGGTTTATAGAGTTTTCATTTCTATGCAGTCACCAAAAACTTACTAAATCAGAAAGTGACACCTTTCCCTCTCTTCCTCCCAGATATAACTTTAACCTGAGACTGAAATGAAGACATGGAAATATTAGTCTAGATTTTTTGTTTATCTTACAGGCACTTCATACTTCTGTGGTGATATAGGTACACATATGGGCTTTATAGGTACACATATATTAATATCAATTTAGAGTGCTCTGTGAGGGATGTAAGGGAGATTGACAGAATTCACAGAACTCACAGAATGACCAGGCTGGAAGAAACCTTAAAGATCATCGAGTCCAACCCATGCCCCAACACCTCACATAAACCAAGGCACAAGTGCCAGATCCAGGCTTGTTTTAAACACATCCAGGGATGGTGACTCCAGCACCTCCCCAGGCAGACCACTCCAGAACTATTTCAACCTTTCTGTAAAACACTTTTTCCTAATATCCAGCCTCTGTTTCCCTTGATGCAGCTTGAGACTCAGCAGATTCAGCTCACCAGAGAAATGCCAACCAAACTGGAAATAGCAATGTGTAGAGAAAAGTGACTTGTGAGACATAAAGGGCACTAAATCAGGTCATTTTATGGTGTACAGCAAAAAGCACCTGATGCACAAGTGGCAGCTGGAGGCTGTACTTTGTGACACCCAGCAGGCTTCAGGTTGAACTTCTGATACAAGAGCAACACCTGGCTGGGGAGGGGAATTGGCCATAAGAAAAGATAATCCTGGTGTCCATAGCTAGAGAACCCACAACAACCTGATGGAAAAAGCAGTTTTCTTGGAGTTTAGGAGGCTGATGGAACATGATCAGCTTAAAGCTGGCTGGCTGTGAGAGACAACCCAAGTTGTTGTCTATCTTGACATGTCATCAAAAGCACCTGAAGAACTAGAAATGTTCTTCACCTGTCAGATTACAGGTCTTTGTAAAAGTAGAGGCTTGACCTCCAGTTCTCCCTGCCACATCACTGCAGGGACACCAGGGGCAGCCTATGAAGTGCAGCTTCTGCAAATCTAACAAGTGATAACAAAACAGGCAATGAAACTTTTGTTGAGGAGAAAGTCACCAGAATAACAGAATAGGGACACAAATCCTACCAGAACTTCAGTGACAAAGGCACTTCATTAAGTTAAATACTAAATGTATGTGGTTTTAAAATATACAGTTACAAATCCAGTGCTTTGACACTGTCTATTGGGAAAAGGTGCAATAAACACATTTTGTTTTTTCTGAGAACCTAAGCCATGAAGAAGAAGCAAAGGGCATCTTCACATAATGCAACAAAACCTTTTGTCCACTGAAGTGTGCAACCTTACCAAGACTAAGCTTAAACTAGAGATAGTCAAAGCAGAAAGTTTATGAAAAAAAATCTTTGAGCTCACTTTCATTGTACATAAAGTGCTTCAAAGGGTTAGGTTTCTCATCTGCTTATCTGTAAGCCTTTTAAACAAAAACTATGGCAGTTTTCATTTAAGCTCTGTATTTCCAGTATTTGAAGGGCAGAACCATTTCCTTTTTCTAAATAACTCTCTGCTTCTATTGCATTAAGAACAACAATCAATATTAATTTTCATAACTTATTTAACTCTTAGATAGTATCTTTAATTACAGAATGATAAAGGACTGCATTAACTAAAAGGTAAACTTTCCTTGGAAAATGTACACACTCAAGAACGACCCTGGCAACATTGTCTTCCTGTCTGGCAGGATTGACATGCTAAAAAGTTCCCCTAAGCTACAAAGACTGCTCCATAAATAAAATTTGCCTGTCCACATGAAATTCACTGAACTACAAGGATTGTGATCCTTCCCCTGATGCACTCTCCAAATTCATTCCCAGTAACAGGCCATTCCTACCCACTACAAATAACAACTTTGATATGGTCCCATATATAAAATCATGGTCATTTCACAAGCTAAAAATGGAATTATAAATTTATTTATTTATAAATAAATTTATTCAACTATTTTCAGAACATAGGCTAACTAGAATAATTGGCTTCTTCCACAACAAAATACAGTGAAGACCTGTAACAGTCCTTCCCGCATGTCAGCAGAACAATGTGCAAATTAATGTGTCTGACACAACATATTTGGACATTCAAAGTGTTGCAAAGCTACAAAAAAATCTATAAAGGCTCCAAATAGCCATGGGATTATGTTCCTTTAGAGTGGTGGGTTGACCCTGGCTAGACTCCAGGTGCCCACCAAATTCACTCTGTCACTCTCCATCCTCAGCTACACATAGGAAGGAAAATATAATGAAAGGTTCATGGGATGAGATAAGAACAGGGAGAGATCACTGAGCATTCACTGTCATGGGCAAAGCAGCCTAAACTGGTGGAAATCAGTTCAATTTATTACAATCACATCACAGTTAAATGATAATGAGTAAAACCAAGCCTTACAAACACTTCCCCCACCTCTCTTTTTCCCAGGTGTAACCTTACTCCCATTCTGTACCTTGTCCCCACTCTCAGCAGTGCAGGGAGATGGGGAATGAGAGCTGTGGGCAGCTCTGCTTCTGCAGCTCCTTTCTCCTCCCCTCCTCCAGAGAGGGGCCTCTCCCGCAGGAGAAACCCCTCCACCAACATTTCCAGTGTGAGCCTTTCCCATGGCTGCACTTTGTGAACTGCTCCAGCACTGATCCCATTCCACAGAGTGCAGAGTCCTTCAGGAGCAGGCTGCTCCTCATGGGGTCACAAGCCCTGCCAACAAACCTGCTCCAGTCTGAGCTCCTCTTTCCATGTCTCCAGAGGTCCTGCCAAGAGCCTGCTGCCTCCATCATCCCTGGCAGAGGAAGAGGAGGAGGATGATGATCAGTATCAGTATCGCTGGCTGGGGGCTATGTACAAATCATGAACGGGTGGGACTGCTAGGAACGTGCTTTGAGCTGTTTTATTTTCCAGCATCACTCTCATTACATGGTTATGACACTGGGAAGATGCCAGCAGCTCACATCTCAGGCAGCAGGCCGAGAACTCAATGTTACAACTCACTTTATAAGTTTTTTGACCAATCACACAAAGCAAAAGTATATTGACAGTAGATCTATCCAATCACTATAAGCACAAGTACAAACAATTATACAAGGGAAAAACAATTGCTTATTTCAAATACAATATTTGCTTTTAAGCCTTAAGGTACAATGCACAGAGCTCCATTATTAAGCTTAAAACTTCCTAATATCTCATTAGATAAACTTTTCTGCAGCTTAGAGAGTTATTCTAGACAAGAGTCAATACCCAGAGCATTGTTCTATTTGTCTTTACTTTTCTACTTCTTACATAATTTTTCTGCTAACTTATCTCATAGCTACTGCTTATCTCTAATCACAGTGCTGCTGCCTCTGAAGCCTGCCTTTTGCAGCTTTCCTAAAACCCTCTAATTTTTATGGATTCCCACAGAGGAGGAGGAGGAGGTGGAGGACCTCTCCATCATGCCCAGAGCCTGGGTCACACTGCTGGGAGATCAGAGGAGCCAGTGGATGCAAACCTGGCTGTCCTGTCCCCTTTCTGTGCTCTGGGGGACAGGAGGCCTCTCAGGGACACACCTGGGGGCTCTGGCAGGCAGCTCCCAGGCCAGGCTGCCCCGGCACCCACCCCTGGTAATCACACAAATTGTTCCGTGTTTAAAGCCCTCGGGCTCCACTCTCAGACTGCAAGGCAATTATTTGCTTTCGTGGAGGTGACACTAATAATTTAGCTGGGATCACAGCTCAGCCCCAGCCAAAAGAGTAATTGGTGAAAATAAGAGCTGTGGTGAAGCCAAGAATAGAAGGAAAAGATAAATGTTGCAATGGTTCTGATTACTCCATTGAATCCGAAATCTCACAGAGACTGGAAAGTTCACAGAGAAAGTGTGACAGTGTTAGGTGTAATTTGGAAATGGGAATGATTTCCTTTCTGTGGGAAAAAAAAAAAAAAAAAAGAAAAGAAAGAGAGGTACTACACTCCTTGGGCATTTTCTGCAGAATAGAAGAATTTTACAAGGCATGAGAAGCATCCAAAGTGGAGAGTAGGGAAAGAATGTGGTGCCTTTTGAAACAGCAAGGAGACAGCAAAGGTGTGCACCATGCTGAGCCCTTTGAGCTGCCCAGAGGCAGTGACTGTGACCAGTTTGGAACCAAGCTGCCAGTGCTCAGCCTGGGTGAAGCCAGGCTTGAAACACCCAGTTCATCTCCAATAAGTATTCACCTGCTCTGAGACAGTTCTGTCTGGAAAAATGCACAGATCCAAACTCTCCAGCATGTTTTAAACTGTTCACCTCCTAGAGATGTTCAATCTGCTAATTAGACATGACAATGCTGGATTAGATAACCAATACCAAAATTTACTACTGCCTGATATAAGTTGCTTTTGGCAGTGTTCAGTGTCAGAAGCAATAACATTAGCTCTGCTCCTTTCTCACACTGCAGATAATGGAAGCTTTCAGGAAGATGAATTAAATTTCACTAACAGAAGGAGAAAAAAAAATTGCCACAGTGGAAGTTATTTCAAAATGATGCTCCATCAGTGTGGGCAGCAATGTCCTGGTGAATGATCCTGAATCAAAACCTGAGTCAGCTCTAGGAGCAGATCACCACCTGTCCCCTTTCTTTCTCAGAAATTTATTCTGGTTTTGCCTTTGCTTGCAAAGTACTCTCCCAAGACTTCGTTTGCCCTCAGATTAAAAAAATAAAACAACCATAGTAATTAAAGGAAACAGACACACACAGACATCTAAAAATATTAGAACCAAACTATAGTCAGGCTGATATTGCCTCATAAACAAGAACACAGACACCCATGCATGAATACTGAATGCTAAGTAATTTTGGTTTGGTGCCACTCTCATATATTGCACCAATGTTACACTATCCACCAGCTCCAAGTATTCTTAGAATGGCAATGTATTAAAATTGAAAGAAAAGTACTCTAGAAACCACACTTTTCCTTTTTAAACGCTAATTCCAAAATAGATTTTCTCCTGGAATAAAAGTTCGGGGTTTACTTGAGAGCTGACAAGTTTGGGTAATATTACCCAGAACAGAAACTTTTAAAAATGGAAGCAGTTTCTTCCACTTGTTCACTGACAGTCAAAGCAATTGACAACCTTCTAGCAGCTTTGCAACTTCTTCTACAATGTTTACAGCCTTAAAACTACCAAATTTTTACTTAAAGTATTACTGTTTACATCTCTGCTTTTCTCTAGTTTCAATAACAATCTGCTTCTTCTAAAGCATCTCAGTTTTGTGGTGAAGGGCTTCTGTCCCTTCACATTATAGAAAAGTTTTTTGTATTCCCCCTTGCTTCTGTAGTGCTCAACCCTCTTTCCTTTACTGAGATATATGCACTGCTAAGTGTATTGCAGTGATGTGCAGACAGAGATCCTAAGAAATGAGAAATGAGACAGAGGATACAACAGGAATAGATCTTGAGGTGGGAAAGCAGCTAGTTCTCCCTAAGGAAAAAGAAAACAACAATCAGCATAAGCACCATGTATCAAAAGTTTCACCCAAATTTCCTGTACCCAGGACAAGGTAAAAGCCAGCACCAAGGCCACTTGAATGTTTTATGTGTCAGGTTTGTGCTGTGGTGTGCAATGCTGGGCTGGGGAAATCCCTTGCATAACTTTGTTACACTGAAAAGAGGGACTAACAGTTTTTAGATTAGATAGATATACAGCTGATATTCAATTATGCAGTGCCTCAGGTGTCTCTCAGCAGAGAATGGCTGTAAATGGGAAAAAATAAACTGCCTGACCATTTAGGCTTTAAAGCCAGAAGGGGCCTTTGGGCATTGCTGGCTTCTTATTGAATATGGATCACTAAAATACATGTATCCACCCCAATAACTGTACTTAGCATTCTATCTTGGAGAAGATTAAAGTGCTGAGCGCTGTATTAGGAAACAAAAGAAACAAGGTGCCAGCTGTGCCCAAAGGATCTGCAGTGACAGGGAAAGGTCTTGCTGAGGTTGCCAGGCAATCCCAGCATAAGATCCCCACTTTGTGTAAAGAAAAATGGGGAAAAACACCTGAAACACACAACAAACACTGACAGGCTCCAGAACTGGCAGTCGGTCTAACCCAAGCAGGTCCTTGCACAGAGACAGGGCAGTGGCTCCTCTCCTGCAACGCCTGCTTTGTGCACTGACTTACCAGGGCTGCTGCTCCCAAAGAGGTGACCCCACAGCCAGGAACGAGCACGGACTGGAGTCACTGGGTGGCCTTGGTGTCCTCACAGGGCTGGCCAAGCTCCTCTGTGACACCTGCAGCAGAGACAGAGAGAGCATGAGCACCTTCACCCCTGCTCTGCACAGCCAGGTGGAGCCTCCCCCACTGGGCATAATACAGATCCCTCTGGATGCAATCCTGGGCTGTGGGATGACCCTGCTGGAGCAGGGAGGTGGCACCACACGGAGCCCCTGTGGCCTCTGCCCTCACCCATTCTGAATTGATGAAGCACATTTTAGGGTCAGGCTGTAAAGCACAGAACAAATCCAAACAAATATCTGACTCAGCTGCTAAACTGAAGCAGCAGCAGCTTTGAGAAGGAAGTTGGCAGCACCACTCAGAAGTCTGTGGAATGGATCCAGCTACCCTCTTCTCCACTCACTCTAATTATTTATCCCTGATCCCTAAATAGACTCTGTCTCAGGATTGCTTCAAAGAAATGTACATTTCTGTAGCTTCTCTTTCTCTTCCTAATTCACTTTTTTGACTTTACACAAAAATCTACAGCGGATGTCAGGCCGTTTCATCTGAACTAGAGCCTGCATAAAAGGATTTTGTTTTAAGCTATACAATGAAATTTGTCCCCATGTTTTTACTAGATATACCTGCGGCTTCATCTTATTTTTCTAGCACAAGTCTCACTAAATGGTGCCTTTTGGTTCATTTGGGGTTTTTTTTAATATATAAATAAAAAGCAGCTATTCTTCCTGCTCTGAACTTTTGACTCAAACCCTAGTGTTTATAGTTAATAAGGCTGGAGCAGATCAATGGACTAGCTGCTCTGCAACGGTGTTGGCTTGGTGCCACATGTCTCCAGAAGCATATCCAAATGAAAAATCAGTTTCTCAATCCAAGTGTATCTAAAATACTTTTTTTAATTTTGCGTAAATTCACAAATAATACAATACTGAAGTGATTTCTCTTTTTTTTTTTTTTTTTTTAACATACTGTACAATCAGGATAGTTAAGTGTTTTACATCAAGGCACAGCACACTGTATAATACACATATGCCTTGCCAGGCAGCAGTTTAGTATAATCCCCGAGATTTGGCAGTAGGGCCAGGATAAGTAGCATGGATCACATAAGCTGGAAGATAAATAAATAATAGATGCCGTCACATTTTATTTGAAATAGAGTTGCATATAAAAAGAATATACAATAATTTAACTTTAATAACTAGATTCTCTTTTACTATACATAACAGAAGTGTTTTCATTTGTATTAAATAAAACATTTTCAATAGTAGGATGAAAAATTAATCTTTTTGGTGGTCTTGGTTTATGAAGAAGAGTTGCTTCCATTAGAAATTAAAGTCGAGTTTTCAGTTTCATTGCAACCTGTAAGAAAGAAAACCAGAGTTACTGATACATTGATAATGAAATGGTGGTGATAAAACAAGCAAACAATTCCAACCAAATTGTTGTATTTAGTTAATGCACTGTGAAGGTGATAACACAGCAGAACATCTCTAAAAGCTCTTGTACACACATTTTTGTTCTATTTGTAACATCTTTTTTTTTTTTTTTTTTTTTTTACACTCTAACTCCCCCTGTCTTCTCAGAGGTGACCACTGCAGGTCTGGCATTCCCCCCACACAACCCAAACTCTGGTGCTGCCCCAGGCTGTGTTTGGGGCTGTGCATTTACCGTGTTCACCATTCAGCTCCTCACATCTGGACGCTTCTCCTCCGCCGGCCGAAGGCCTTGGAGCCCACGTTGGTTGGCACGAAGTTGTTCTTGCCCACGGCCCCTGACCTGCTCAGGAAGTCTGCCAGGCGGTGGGTCACGCAGGTGGCTGTGTTGCAGGCCCTCTTCTGTGCTGTCACACTGCTTTTCAGGAGGAAAGGGAAGAGTCAGCTCCTGCAGCACGGGCCCTGCAGGCAGTCAGACATTGCTGTGGCCAGCAAGGGCTCTGCTGCAGGATTCAAAGCAGGCTGGCAGTGCAGCAGGCATTTGCACCTTCTGTGCATGGCTTATCACTGCTAAAAGAAGCCTCTTCATGGTTTTCTCAATGTCAGGCTTACTTTATAAAAAAGCCAGATTTTCAGCCACACCTGGGCTGCTGCCTGCCTCCAACCAGGGATTAAGGCCATGGAAAGGAGCTGAGGAGGTTCAGACCTGGAGAATTTAAACAATCCCCTCTTCCTCCAAAAGCTCATTTGTATTTTGCTGGAAGTTCCTGAAAGACATTCTCACTTCTCACTCCCACACCTGTGCTCCCTAAGAGAAAACATGGAATTGCAGCATCACTGACCACTGCAGGATCCCTGTCAGTGGCTCTGACCAGCTGCCTTCAGAGCTGACCCACACAAAGACACTGCTTCCAGGTGCTCAGTGGGAATGGGAGAACCTCTCCTTCCTCCAGCTGGACCTTGGTCTGCTACAGAACTCCATGGGGCAGTTCAGGCTGTGACAGCATTAGCTCTCTGCCCACAGTTCAGCCTATAGCTAACAGTTGTGCTAGATATTGTGCAAGATAATGCATATTCAAGGAATATGCATTCACACAATCCTTGCTTGCAGAATTATCTACTAAAGCAAGGAGTTTTTCTTGCAGTAGGAGGGATTTTTCCTCAGCTAAGCATCACAAGGCAATTTATTAATTTTAACAATGAAGAGTTGTTTTTACAATCAATGCCAATTTTTTGAAAGAGGCCTCTAATTACAAGATAGGTGCAGTGCTGCAACAGAACTGTAAAGAAATCTGGGTTTGGCTCTTAATGCAAGGCAACTTAAGGTAGGTGAATTGTAAATCAACACAAATATTTTAAAGGTACATATATTTTAAATATAGCACAAAGACCTATTGTAAAATAAGAAAAGAAAAAGACCACAAAATTCTTACCTGGACATGTTCAGCACCCAATTTTAGACAGGATTACATTTCTAGTTTGTTAGAATGAATAAGTATGAGCCTTCCTGATTTCTTTGCTTCTCAGGGTCCCTACCAACAGGATTGCATGCATACCTGATTATAGCACTACATATCAATTTATATATATGTGGAACTTTATATATATGTGGAACTTTGACTTCTAAGCTGTCTTTGAACTTTTCTAGAAGTTACTAGCATTGCCTCTCTTGAACATTAAGACAAGCTGCAAAATTTTTCTAACCTCATCTAGAAATCTAACATTCTAAAACAAAATGTTAAACCAAGCAGATCTAACCCTTATAGAAAAATAGGTTTATTGAACAAGTGCATGGGTAAGCACAAAAGAAAGATCTACTTGAACATTTAGCAGCCAGAAATGAAGAACCTTTTTTAGAATTTTCTTTTTAATCAATGTCTAAGAAAATCATTTGGAATGTCAAGGCAGTGCTGATCATTTTTATTTATTTTTTTCCCCTAGTTTGATATGCATGTTATATTCTTGGTCTTCCTAACATTAGGTCCATCTCAAACATTCTCTGTCGAAAACAGAATCAAAAGAACACAGCAAAGTTAGCAATCAGAGTTATATCCACATGCACCAGGTTAAAAAAGGGAAAGGGGGAGGAATAAGCATGTCTAGTTGTTTCCCAGGGGCTCCCCATAGTTTGCATAGCGTTCGTGTTCCAGGTCACTCAGCACATTCCGCTTCTTGCCAGGAGTTCCAGCCCCGACGTCAGTGCGAGGGTAAGTTTGCAATTTGTGCAACTCTTGAGACAGCTTGCCCAGCACACAAGTACTCAGACTGGCACAGCGTTTGGAAATGGGCTTATCCAGGCTGCAGGGGGGAAAGAAAATAAAAACATGCCCGAAGGAAGAGTAACCTCAAGCATGCACATCCATGCATTTCTTCTCCGCGTTAAAGATCTACGGCTAGGAAACTTAAACATTCACTCAAAACAAATCCAAACCCTCCACATCACATTCCATGCAAGGCAAGTCCATACAAAAGCAGTCAGAAGGAAAACACCATTTGTTAATGAATCCAATTTTGTTGACAAGCAAGTCCATTAGCCTTTTGGATGCTCGTACAGTCAGAGGTCAGGAAGCTGAACTTCCCCCACATCCCGCATGCTGTTCAGTGTCTCATCCATCCCCATGCATTGCAATGCAAATCCTGTTAGGATAATGCAAGTGCTCCTGCATGCCTTTGGTCCCAGGGAGAGTGGCGCTGCTGCTGCGTGCATCAGGAGGAACACATCCCTCCTGCCAGGGACTTTCCATGCCTTACAACAGCATGCACTTGCACGACAGAGAATCCAAGAGTGACTGAGGGATGCCCTAATGCTCCCACTGGGAAGACATACCTTTTGCTGCCATATTTTAACACAACCTACTCATTCAAGCTCAAATCGCCCTCCACTTCCAGAAGTAAGAGACAGACAGAGGCAGGTTAACTAGGTGAAAGCCATTCTCCTGACACCAACACTAAGATGTCTCTGCAGTATCATCCTTTACCAGTTAGCCACAACCCCAAGAAAACAAAAAAGATCTTGACCTGCAGACGGTCTGCCCAAATGGCTTTTGCTAAATACCAGACATACAACACCCCCACATCCCAGCTAAATACCAGACATACAACACCCCAGCAGCTGTTCTGCTGCCCAGGGCTGCAGTCCTTACCTGTTCCCCTCGGAGGCTTGCTCCAGCTCCTCTGCTGTCATCTGTATGAACTCTTTCACCAGCGCATTTAACAACCGCCGGGCTTCGTAATCACTGAGAGCCACCCGCTCCGTGAGGGACTCCAGGCCAGGTCTGGGCAGAGGCAAGGGAAACAGGGTGAGTAAAGCCCAGGCTGCTGCAGGGAGAGGGGTTTGGCAGCCTGTGTGTCATTGACAGTGCCTTTGTGCCTTTCAGTGAATGTGCGAGCCCCAACGCGCTCTGCTCACGCGCAGCTCAGGAGGTTTAAAGACGGAATCAAAATGCCCCAGCACAAAAAGCAGCCTCCTTTCTCCTTCACCGTGGTCTGTTTCCCTCCTGGAGCTCTCAGGAATATTAAGCATTTTCATCCCATTCAGACAGAGCACTCAGCAACAGGACCGGCTTCTTACCTGACTGGGGCTGCCTGGAAGCTGTCCATCTGGCACACAACCAAGGCATAAACAGCAAGGAAAGATGAAATCTTCAGCATAACCATGATTTCCTCTCTACAACAAAGAGGTACATCAGGCAATGGCTGTTTTCCAACCCTCTCAATCCTGCAAGTTCCACTAAAGAGGTCATTGCTTCCCAGCCACAAGTAGCACAAATATGAACCGCTTTATATTTTGGATTCACCTTTTTGTTTGTTGTGATTATTGCTATTGTGCTTTAGTTTTCTCATAATTTTATTATAGCTTGGCTCTATTACAAGGCAGAAAAATGTGGCTTTTCAGACCTGCAGTTATTTGCATTCAATTTAGAGCAGTTTTCCTAAAACTGGCAGAAAATACGTTCCTCTGACTAGTGCACACAATGTCACAGACAGTGTGCCCGACACGGACAGATACAAATCACAAGGAAAAACCGTAAATGTTTAACATTTTTGAGAACCAAGTGCCCTTGTTAGCACTGTACCTGAAGCTGCCTGCTTCTTGCCAGCCAGCACACTAACACCCCAGTTCAGATTACACTAAGAATTAAGTAGTTTAATTTCAATAAACACTTCTACTCTGAAACCAGAGAACAGGTAAGTTAAAAATCAGTCATAAGCAAAAAAGATGTAAAAATATCTATTACTGAAGATTTGAGATACACCTCTCTCACAACATCAGTGTCTTGCACTCCAAGGAGCGCATCACAACCACCACATCGTCTTCATTTTTGACAGCTCCCATTACTGGACGGGAACCATGACCCCACTTCCAAAGGACGCCTCTCATCCCCGCGGCTCCCCGGGGCGCCCCGGCCGAGACCTTTGCCGCAGCACTTTGTCCTGGCCGGACACGGACACGCCGCGCCGAGGGAGCGGCCGAGCGGGGAAGGTCTGTCCCCCCAGCCTGGGCTCCGCTGCCCCGCGCACACGAGCCGCGAGCGGCGGTCCCACAGCCCCGAGCCGCGGCGGGGACAGCACAGCGCGGCGCTTACCGGGTTGGGCGCGGAGCAGGAGGGACGCGCTGCCGGTGCCGGTGTCGCCGCCGATGCGCGGGTCCCGCACCGCCCGCCGCCCCTTTATACCTGCCGCCGCCGCCGCCTGCGTGGGCGCCCGCGCGCGCCCGCCAGCCAATCACCGCGCCGGCCGCCCGACGGGGCCCGCTCCTCCATTGGGCGCCAATCGGGCCGGGCGGTGACGTCATGGCCCGCTCCGCGCGGGTCCCATTCACAAAAATCGCGGCGGGCGCGGCGCGGCCGGGGCGCTGCGCGGGGCGGGGCGGGGCGGGGCGGGGCGGGGTGGGGTGGGGGCCGCTCCCGGCGCGCCCCCGCTGCACCGCTCACGCGTGGCGACCTCTGCAGCAGCGGGACCGCATTGCAGAGCGGGGCCGCTCCCTCCCTCCCTCCCTCCCCGGGAATTCCCGCCCTCCCCCGGCCGCCGCCGCCGCTCCCGGCGCTCTCCCGGCGCACCGAGAGCATCCCGCACCGGCGGGGTGTGCAGCGGGGCAGGGGCACGGCGGGCGGCAGCGCCGGTCGCTGTCCGAGGGGAGCACACCGGGGCAGCTCCTCGGCAGAGGAGGGAGCGCTGGCGGCGGCACCCGCCGCTCCTCACCGGGGCCGGGGACAAGGGACACCGGCGAGCATCCCCGTGGCGGCAGCGAGCGGCTCCGTGCTCTGCCCTACCGGGCGCCCGCACCGCCCCCCCGGGCCGGGACCGAGTTTCGCCCAAGAGGAAACTATCAGCACCACCAGCATCTCCATCACAACTCCAGGGCAGGTGCAGGTGCAGGTGCGGGTGCAGGTGCAGCGCCGTTCCGCGCACGGAAGATGCTCCCGGGAAGGGGGGCTGGCCCCGCGCTGCCCGGCGGGGATTACCGGGCAGCTGCGCGCCGCCCATGCCTCACCCGCCGAGCAGCCTCTGTCACGGCAGCACCTGCCCGCTCAGGATGTTTGCCCGGGCGGTGTTTGCCCAGGCGCGGCGGCGGGGACACTCGACACGGCGGGGACACTCGACACGGGGGGACACTCGACACGGGGGGGGCACAGCCCCCGGAGCGGGCGCGGGCAGGTGCAGAAGCGGCCCGGCAGGGATGTTCTGCAGCGCCTGGGCGCACAGAGCGCTCCCCCCGCGCCCCGAGGCACCGGGAGCGCCGGTCCCGCCCGCCCCAAGGCGCTGCGCGTTCGCTCACGGGCTGCCCGGCGGGCAGGGACAGGCAGGGTCCCCGACCGTCCCCGGGACCCCCGGTGAGACCCCGCTCCTGCCCTCGCTCCCCGGCAGCGCTCCTCAGCCCCCGGCGCTGCGGACACTGAGTGGCAGGAGACGCCCGTGTCGCTGTCGCCGTTCCCGCGGTGACACCGCGCCAGCAGAGCCCCGCGCACACTGCGCGCACTGACTGCGCAGGTGAGCGGCGCGCTGCATGGATGGCGCCTCTCCCTGCTCCTTCCGATGGATGGGAGCGCTCCTGGGAACATCCCGGCGGCTCCTCGTTTATGTTTTTGCAGCCGCCGATGACCGGGTCACTGGCGGCGGCAGGAGCCGTGTGTTCAGCGGGGGATGGATAAATCTGGGGCGGGCGATGTTCTGTTGATGAGATTTAACTGGGAAGTTTAGAGAAGACCCAGGAGCACGCAGCATCCCTGGCAAGCGGCTGCCGTCGGGCAGGGACAGCCCTCTCGCGGCGCCCCGGCCCCCTCCCGTCCCGGAGCCGCTTCGCCACCCTCGTTTGGCAGAACCGCAATTACAAAACCCTCTCGGTTTTGGGGGTCTGGGTTCCGCTTTTTTCCAAGTGACAACCCAAACAACTTTTGGGTTTTTTGGGGTTTTTTTGGGTTCATTCCCCCTTCTCCCCAACACGTCTTTGTAGCCCTTCATGAGCAGCATCCCTCGAGGCGGTGGCAGAGGGGATGCTCCCTAGAAGGATTTCTTCTTCCCCCCCACTCTGCCAAATTTGAAAGTTCGTTTTAAACAGCAGCTCCTTCTCACATATGCTCACCACGGGAATCCCCCGGGAGAAGGAGTCTAAGTATTTGATTTAAAATCTCTTCCGTTTTCGCGACTCCTCTTCTGGTTTTAAGGTACTTTTTCTGAGGATGTGTTTACAAATATTAGGCAGCACCTAAAGGAATGGCTCGGCTTTAGTTTTGCTGTTTGAATATGATTTATAAAGCTACATCAACGGAAATAAAGTGCAGGAATTTAAATGACTGGTCTGCTAGCCTGATATTTCTCTCTATCTCCACTCTTCCTTTTCTCTTCCTATGCTAACAGTTAATTGTTCCCATTTCCTTTGGGCAATTATTTACTCCTTGCCCACATGGAATATTCCCGGGATTAAAGCTAAAACGATAAAATTCCAGACGGTTCTGTTGTAAAAGCATATTTCAGTTTCCGCCTCCTGGGAGGCAAAAGCTGAATTCTGCCTCGTGGCCGAGAGCAGCCAGTTCGAGCCCTTCTCCTCCTCCCGCTGCCGGGGTGGCTCGGTCCGGGGCTGGAGCCGGCGATTACAGGATTGCGGGTGCCAACATTTCTACTTTCAGCTCTCACAGGAAGGAGTGTAGATTTAAACCAACAGGTAGGGATGCCAATGGAGGCGCTCCTGTGCGCGCAGGGATGGATGATGTAGCGCTTGGGTGTTGGCAGGCGCTCCGGCCGCTCCTTGCCAGCGCTGATGGAGGGACTCCCAGCTGGAACGCCGGACCCATTCCCCACTCCCCCTTGGCTCTATGTCATCTGCTCTCCCCAAACATATTTTCCTTTTTGCGAATTTCTCTCGTGCATGAGATGGGGAAGAAGGGCAGCTGACCAGTTAGTTTGGCTATTTTTGAAGCTGTAAAAAAGAGAGGCAGGATTTTCACAGGATCACCTTCTTCTGCTCCATGATAAATCCAAAAACTAGAGGTTAAACGTTCATGGAAAATCTAGCAGAGAGGAGTACTTTGCAGCACTGCACTGAGAAAGTGAGACATTTACTGAAACAATCTGTTCCAAGGGACTTGTCCTGCCTTTTTCAGTGCTGGGTATAGATTGGAAGCAGATTAAATAAAAAGCCACAGAGCAACGGATTTATTTATTTATTTATTTATTTATTTATTTATAGAAATCAGATTCTCTAATGCAACCCCCAGCTCCAAGTAAAAGGAATTTAATTTTCAAATAAATTTGTTTTAATTTGTAGATAATAATAAAAATCTGGGCTATTTTATAGTGACTTTCTCTACACTAAATGCAACTTCTTACAGTATTATACTCTTTTATGTCATTTAACCAATACATTTAAAAGAATGACCATTTTTTCTACTGTAAATATCACCATTATATTGAGAAGCCACAGACACTGTAGTGAAGTTCTGAAATGGTAGCAGATGGCATTCTGGTAAACAAAAATACCACATTTATATATTATGGTGCAACTTTTGTTCAATACTAAAATGTAATTCTTCAAGAAAGATAAGACTGTGAGCTGCACAGGTAAAATCTTCATGCCCACCATTGGTTAATATCAGAGAAAAGTGGACCCTATAAAAATGAAAGGGGAGAAGTGATGATGCCATGATCCACAAATCTCCACGAGGGATGTGAGTGTGATTCAGATCTCTGCTCTCTCTAAGTTTGTTATTTTTAACAACAAATCAAGATTTTTCAGATAAGGACAATGATAAAGCCAGCTGTAAAAATCACATGCTCTCTCCTTACAAGGAGAACCTGGGGAATCACTTCTCTGGGTTTTTGTTGGATGCCTGGCCTTTCTGATCCAGGATCCTGTCCCATGAACAGCCAGCAAACACTGCTCCTTGGGAAGGCTCTACAAGCCATGTGGGGCAAGGTGAGCAAGCTAACTTTCTAACATTTCATTGTAACTAATTTGCAGAAAATGAAATAAGCTAAGCCAGAGTTGTGCTGCTGTAAAAGCAAGCTATGGGCCAGGCCTGGGAGGTAATCCTTACACTCTACTTTTTGCTGATAAGGTCTAGACCAAAAAGACTTGGACAAGTTGGAGAAAGTCCAGAAAAATCCCAGTAGGGGTTATCAGAGATCCCATACAAGGGTTTAGGGAAACGAGCTCAAAGACCAAGGAAATGTAACAGGAGGAAAGGCTATGGAGAAAGGTGATAACAAAAATATAAATACCTGTCCTGAAACAATAACAACCTGCTATATTATATACATATAGTCTTGAAGGGCAACAAAGGAGACACCACACTTGAGAAAAGCTTTCTACAACTGAGAGATTATGACAGGCAAGAATAAGTTGCATTTCAGTTATGGCACTGAAACCTCTTTCAGTGGAGGATTTCATGGCATGTTACTCCAACATCTGTCAGGAGTGACATATATAGGTGAGGTGCTCTGGGAAAGGAATGTAATCTATTACATTTGTTCTCTTTGTATCTTTCTCCTCCAATTTATGTGACAAATCAATTTGAAAAGCTGGAGAATGACTTAAACTCTGAAACCAACACTATAACTTTTGTAGGCATTTGGTTTTGCAGAACTTACATCCCTAATTGGTCAAATTATTTCCTAAATCCTGCTCCCATAGTCTCTGAAAAACCATATTCAGATTTAGCATAAGCTCAGATCAAGTTTATCCACATAAATAATATTGTACCAATCTATCTTGTGGCTTGGTTTGAATTTGGCCCAAAAAAAATTGCTTCTTTTTATAAAAATGCAGTATTTTCCTGAGAACCAGAACACTGATATAAATCCCAACACTAAAGCATTTCCTTTTTAATGGACATTAAATGTGGATTTAGGCTGCTTCAGCGCCTGCTTTTGAGAAAGTGGAACTGCTGTTGAGCTAATTAGTGAAAAATACATGAATCACTCTGGAAGCAAATTTTCCTCCAAAATGCCTTAGAAAAGCTCCAAGACTGATTTACGAAAGACATTTTAAACAGAAGATCAGGGTTGCATTGTTTTAATTTCCTTGAAATCTTCTTATGGCACAAAAACCCTAAAAGATTCTGTAGGTTCTGTGGCAATCTTCCTGGATATATTCAAAATCCAGTTTGGAATAATCCTGGCTTATTCAGGAATAGACCCAGGCAGCAGGGGCAGAAGAGCACAGGGACGTTTGCCATGGCTTTGTCACCTTCTGTCCTGCCCCAGCAGTTACTCCAGCCCTCTCCTTCCACCTGGGAACACATTCCCTCCCTCTGACAGCTGGCACAATCCCACTTCTGTCCCAAGCCAAACCTCCAGCAGGCTGACAAGGAGAGCCCCTCACACTCAGCAGAGGCAGGGCCAGACTTGCAGCATCACCAGGGCAGCACTACGGAGGAAAACCTCACCCTGAAAATGTTTCAAAATCAGCACCCTCATGCACTCCGGTTTTTTGCACGCTGCAGGTAAAATGAGAGTTGAAAAAAACAACCTCAGAACAGAAAATTGATCGTGTTAAACAACAGCTATACAACTTTGATTTCACGGCTTGCACAAGTGCTGTGATACTATCTTATATATTGTCAGAGCACGTCAGCGAAAATAACATGAGAAACTGTTTCTCAAGCCCTCTAGTTAATCCTTGCTCGTTGTTTACAGGGTGTTGGAAGAGTGGAACTCCCCCTGTCATCGTTTCATCCTCTGTCTTGCCAGTACTGAGGTCTGGTGAGTTTTCCTCAGTCCCTCCCAGAGCTGTGCAGTTGTGCTGACATTTTAGGTCCTGCAGCACAGATTGAGCCTCTGCCTCCAGTGAAAATTGGGGCTGAAAAAGATCTCTCTCCTTTCAGTGCTGGTAAATAACATTTATTTAGGCAAGGCTATTACAACATAATATTTGGTAATCTACTTTCAGCAGAGTTTCTCAGAACCCATAGTCATACGAGACCATCAATTAAAAAGATGAATTTCCAAATTTATGCATAGAATTGACCAGCATCATTACAGGCTTGGCTCAGGAGAGAGTTGTGACATGGAAGTTGATCATTCTCTATGATGACACAGGCCAAAAAGAACTCTGTGAGTGTAACAGATAACATCTGCCCATTAGCCGAAACTTGTCAGTGGGCTTGTGAAATGAATTTATTTCATGCCAAGCATGCCTGTTTCACATACATCTGTAAAGATCTCTCTCTTTTCCCCAGTCCACCACCAAAGGCAGGGAGCAAAATCTTTACACATCTGTCTGTAAAGAAGTTGTTTTCCTGCACTTTATAAATCACGTCATG
Organism: Melospiza georgiana; assembly: GCF_028018845.1. Taxonomy (NCBI): domain Eukaryota; kingdom Metazoa; phylum Chordata; class Aves; order Passeriformes; family Passerellidae; genus Melospiza; species Melospiza georgiana. Next base: position 18,614,198 of record NC_080435.1, read on the forward strand.
ATTTCACTGAACAAGAGACATTACTATAGGAATGGAAAACACTTTAACCTGATCAAGATTTTTTTTTCCAGCTACAATATCAACTCTGAAGAATAAGAAAACCAGAGCCTGTTTCAAAGTTGCAGCTAAGTATAAGTTTGTGAGATTTTTAATGGAACTTGGAAAAAACTTAATTTTCTTCCCAGAGTTATCATCAAGATCTTAACATTGCCACTCAGAGAACAGCCACACCTGGCCGCATATTTCTTCAAAAGTCAAAGCTATATATAAGTATGTGTAGTAGAATACAAAGCCAAATAATTGCTTTCTGATTTTCCTGAGAAGACAGGAACACAATCATTTCCTGTTACTCCAACTTCTGCTTACAGAATTTCCAGTGCTAAGTAATTGTAAAACTTGATGACTAGAATGTTTTAGAATTTAATAAAGATACATGCTTTAATGGGTTTCTTTACTCAGCCATCATTTTTATAATTGAAATAAAAAAACCTTTATTCATCCTATAAGTTTTCTCATTTGATCATCCGTGATTAAGATGAGTAAAATGTTCCCAAAGAAGCAATTCAGCATAAGCTGCCCACACACTTCTGAAGGAATGAATGAATGAAAAAAAAATTAAAAAATAAAAAGATCAATCAGAAACTGGCAAGGAATCCTGTGCTTGGACAGCAATTGGAGTCTTGCATCTCTAAACCTGCATCCTTAAGTGATTTCATCTGTCTACAACGGTTTATTTATCACTTACTTTTGACAAGTTTCAGTCATCTTTGTCCATGCTGCTGCTGCTTTTTGCATCCATTTAATCACACATCTTTTAGAGGTTCTCGGACCTTTAATCTTGGTTGGCTCACTATCTTCAAGCATTTGGCTTGACCAAAATGGATTTTATTTTTCTGCAATCAGGCTCTTCAGTTTCCCTTCCTCTGTTACAGTGGTGAACATCACTCTGTTTTCCATCCCCACGGCTCAAACACCCTGGTAAGGTCAGTTTTGACTGTTCTCTCCTCTGCTTGAAGATAATTGTCAAATATTGTTGTCTTTCCCCACACTACAAATCTATTCCTTCCTTTTTAGTCAAATATTTGGATTTTTCTTCTATATCTTTTTTCACCTCTTTTGGGTCCATCCTACACAATTTTTTCCCTTTTCCCCACTTCAAAATGCTTGCTGCCCAAACTGTTAATTGCTTTTCTTTTCTTACATAGATGCAGTGGAAATCATGACCATCTAAAACTTTGGGTATTCAACGTTTAAATAACAGAGCATTGAAGATGAGCTGCAAAAATAAATCAAAGCAATAGTACCTCTTCCTATGTTCTCTCAGACACTTAAGCATGTGCACATCTTACTTTAGCCCTTGGCAATTTTCTCTTCATTTCTCTGACTGGAGCCAAGCTGAGGTCCTGAATCTTTGGTGAGAATTCCTTAGGCACTCACATTGAAAATACTGGTGTTTTCTGCAGATACAACCCAAATAATTAAGACAGCAGGCAGTATCACACTGAAATAAAGGATGAAGAAATAACTTGGAAGAGGAATGAAAAAAAATAAACCTCCAGCAGAGCTGAAGCCGCTTATTTATTATTATTTCTTCTGTATTCTGACAAACTTGGTAAGATTTGGATACAGGATGGTGGCATTGACACAAGTTATTAATGAGCTCCATCAGCCCAAATTCCTCATCTGTTTAGATCTTATCAATGTTCTTAATAGCTGCATATAGATTTTTAAAATGAATTCAACAAGAAAGACATCTCGAGTTAGAAACACGTGGCACAGAAATTGTAATGGGCCAGGAATGCTTCTGTTATTCCTAAAATTGCTTGTAAAATAGTAGTAACGCAATAACAAAACTAGCGTGAATAGAAATAAATCTGGGTTTGTTTATGAGGTGTCTTGCCAAGAATGCCCCATGGCACAGCGACACTACTCTGTGACCTCTGCCTTACCGATCCTGGCCTGTTCTGCAGCTCAAGCCCTCGTTCTGAGCCAGCATCCCACTAAGTAACAACAATCTTTGCACATTAAATGTGTGATCTCCGTGCTGCCTGGTCACACGGGCCGGGGACAGTCACACATGCGAGGGCAGGGCAGGGAGCCGGGCCAGCGCGGGGATCGCACCCGGAGCCGCCACGGACCCGCACGGGGCGTCTGCCAGGGGGAAGGAATCCCTGCGGGCTCCACCGGCCCGGGGCTCCCCGAGCCCGGGGAAACACATCTCCAAACCGCGCGTCTGAGAGTCTAGAGAGGAGCAGAATCTCCTGACAAGGAGCAGAGAGCTGCCGCTGCCTCCCCCGGCGTGCGGAGCGTTCCGGCGCTGCACAGATCAAACTCTGCATTGTTTCAGGGAAAGGAAAAAAAAAAAAAAAAAAAAAAAAAAAAAAAAAAAAAAAAAAAAAAAAAAAGGGCTCCTGACGCGGCGGGCGGAGCCTCCTCGGGCCAATGCTCGGCGGCGGGACCGGGCCGACAGGAGGAAGCGGCGGCGGCCGCAGCGGGGCCGATGCGGGTGGCGGCGGAGCCGGGGGCGCGCCCGGGCGCGGCGGCAGCGACAGCCCCGGCGGGCAGCGGCTCGTGGCTGCTGGCGCTGGCGGCGCCGCTGGCGCTGCTGCTGGCGCTGGTGGTGCGGCAGCTGCTGAAGCAGCGGCGGCCGCCCGGCTTCCCGCCCGGCCCCGCGGGGCTGCCGCTGCTCGGCAACATCCCCGCGCTGGGCGCCGAGCAGCCGCACGTCTACCTGCGGCGGCAGAGCCTCATCCACGGGCAGGTACCGCCGCCCCGGGGCCCGCGGGGGCGGGGAGGGCCGGCCCGGGCTCGGGGAACGCACCGGGAGCTGCCGCCCCGGCACGGACCGGGAACCGACCGGGAGCTGCCGCCCTGCCCGGCCCGGCGGATGAGGCGGGCGGAGCGCTCCCGCTCCCGGCAGAACCGCGCCTCTAAGAACCTTCAGCGCGATATTTGAGATACCTACAGCCCCTCAGCCTAACTGCTTAATAACTAATCCTTTCCTTCGTCCTTTTTCTTCTTTTTCTCCCTTTTTTACTTTCTTCTATATCGGGCGTTTCTTTCCATCAGCCAGTCTTTAGCAGCCAACCTCCTCTTCTTACAAGCTTCATAAGATTTAACTCCCAACTACATTAAACATGTATTTTGGTAATTAAAAAAAAAAAAGAAGTAAATGTTCTTAAAGGAAAGTACTGGGACAAGTAGAATGGAAATAGGAAAGAAAGTGTGCTGTCGAATAAAGCAAGCTTTCTACTTGCCTGGAATGCTGTGTGGAGTTTCAGGCATCTGCTCTCAGAAAGAATCCCACAGAACTTGAAGGAACCAGTATATTAGGATTTGGGGGACTCTGGAAAAATACAGTCAAAGGGTTTGTTGTTTTTTTTTTTTTTTTTTAAATCATCTATGATATAGGAATAAAGATCAATAAGTTAGACCAAAGTGTACAAAACTCACAGATGGTTTGCAGAAATATACCAGGAGTGTCTTCTTGACACATAAAAAAGAAGAGCCATTATAACAGTGAAAATACCAAGTTTTCTAAAATAAAATAGACTCATAGAATCATTTAGGTTGGAAAAGACCAAGATCATTGAGTCCAGCTGTTAACCCAGTATTGCCATGTCCCCAAATGCCACATCTGCACAGCTTTTAAATGCCTCCAGGGGTGACGACTCCACCACTTCCCCAGGCAGCCTGTTCCACTGCCTAACACGCCTTTGGGTGACAACCCAGTTGTCACAGAATGTATTATTAGGCTAACACAATTTGATATTGTGGAGGTCATCAGCTTTGACATGGAGAAAAATCTAAAGATTTGTAATGGTAAAAATACAGATTTCTAACACCAAGGGAATGTATGGAAAGGGATCTACAGATTCAATCTTAAGTTTAGGCTCAGTTTTAATTTTTAAAATGTAGATTCAGATTTAACTTTTTTAATTCCCTATGTGCTGTATTGTACCTTTCTCCAAAGCACCCTGTGCTAACCACTTGTGGGAAAGGACACTGGGCCTAGCTGGGCTCTGCTCTCAGTTGCTGGCTGTCACCTTGGCTCTCACTCCTCTCTGGGGACTACATGAAGGTGTTCCCAGTCCTTAATTTGGGAGGCTGGTTTCTTTAGGTGCACAGCAAAGCACAGAATGTAGTGTGAGCTAATTAATTTTATCTTTTAACAAAGTAAATGAGCTTACCACAGACTCTGTTGAGTAATGCCACAGCTGTCCCTCCTCTGGCCACCCGTGTGCCCTGCTGAAGGTTATTCAAATCTGCATTCCACATTGATGTTTAGTGTCGTTTCACTTTTTAATTCCTTATTCCAGATTGGGTTTTAATAGCATTTGACACTTTTTATTCCTTTTTTTTCCCCCCTAAGATCTTCAGCCTTGACCTGGGGGGAATATCTGCCGTTGTGCTGAATGGCTACGATGCAGTGAAGGAATGCCTTGTCCACCAAAGTGAAATTTTTGCAGACAGGCCGTCTCTTCCCTTGTTCAAGAAACTGACAAACATGGGAGGTGAGTGCTAATGTCTTTTGTATAAAAATGTAATTTTTGGCACATAGATGACATGAAGCATCTGTTTTAGCCATTTTCTCTACTTGATGTCCTTTCATAAAATACTTGATGCTTCTTTAAAGATATTATTGTCACTCATGGACTATGCTCCATAGCAGGACGTCCAAAATATTTTATCTCATTTTTTGTCTTGTTGAATAATTTTATAATCTTATGGGGGAAGAAAAATAAAGCATTGCATAAAATACTGTGTCAAAATATTTTTTCAGGCTTACTGAACAGTAAATATGGCAGAGGATGGACAGAACACCGCAAATTAGCTGTAAATACCTTTCGAGTTTTTGGATATGGCCAAAAGTCCTTTGAACACAAAATTTCAGAAGAATCTCTGTTTTTTCTTGAGGCCATTGATACATACAAAGGCAGACCCCTTGACCTTAAGCACTTGATAACAAATGCTGTTTCAAACATTACTAATTTGATTATTTTTGGAGAACGTTTCACATATGAAGATACTGAATTTCAGCACATGATTGAGATTTTTAGTGAAAACATTGAATTAGCTGCTAGTGCTTCTGTATTTTTATATAATGCTTTTCCTTGGATTGGTATCTTGCCATTTGGGAAACACCAGCAGCTGTTCAAAAATGCAGCTGAAGTCTATGAGTTTCTTCATGAGCTTATTGAACGTGTCTCTGAAAATAGGAAGCCTCAGTCACCTCGACATTTCGTAGATGCATATTTAGATGAGATGGATTGCAATGGAAATGACCCAGAATCTACATATTCAAGAGAAAATTTAATTTTCTCCGTTGGAGAACTCATCATAGCTGGGACAGAAACCACAACAAATGTTTTAAGATGGGCAGTGTTATTTATGGCTCTTTATCCAAACATTCAAGGTAAGAATTTTGACATTTTGAGGAACTGATTCACTTTACTATTGCAAATTTAAAATGGTTTTTCTAAGTGGTGCATTGATCCATAATCATCACCAAAAAAAAGCTTTGCATATACTATTCTAGTCTGTCATTTACTAAGTATACTACAGACTTATTTTAAATGCAGACAAAGAGGATATCAAAAGTCAAATGTAATGATAAAATTTTAACATATTATTTTGTGAATATGCTTTTATGAAGCTTTAATACTTCTAAGTATTTCTAATATATTTAGATTTAGCATTGTGATGCATGATCTGTTGTTGGCAGATATACTAATCTATGCAGTTAATAAATAATAAGGGAATGTAATTAAATATGAAAGTAATAAACTAAATTAAAAATGTACAGGGGTCAGCAAAAATGTAAATCAGGTTGTGGTTAACAATTTAGGTACAATTCTTTTTATCTTAAGTTCTCCAGATCACAACAGATTTGCATATGATAGACAGGAATACTTACACTTTTGGAAGAACAGAAATGGCATTTAAAAATAAAAAGATGTGTTACAGTCATTGTGAAGTAAGACAGCAATAGGTGTTTGAGTGTTAGCCCAGACATTGTGAGGAGAAGTTTGGATTCCAGAAGTGAAGAGTCACATTTCTGGTTTCACTGCCACCACTTCATTTTTCCTGCCAAACCCTTAGCACTGCTTGGTACAGCTGGGGCTTCCAGATAACTTAGAAAGTTACTGCTGGTACTTTGACCAAAAAATATCACTCTAATATCAATTTCACCATTGCTTCAGAATAGGGATAATAGCACTAACCATGGATAGGAATATGGAGTCTAAATTTAAAAGCTTGTAAGTGACTATTTTTGTATAAGGTATATAATGTTTCAGTATTCTTTTAAAATGTATGTCTATACACAAATACTTTAGCTTAAATTAAAATGCAAAGGCTATTCCAAAATAAACCTCAGTTTTTATTCCTAACAGGGCAAGTTCAGAAAGAAATTGATGTTGTCATTGGTCCAAACAAAATGCCCACCCTGGAGGAGAAGTGCAAGATGCCCTACACTGAGGCTGTTCTGCACGAGGTGCTGAGGTTCTGTAACATTGTCCCACTGGGGATTTTCCATGCAACTTCCAAGGACACTGTTGTGCGTGGGTACACCATTCCTGGAGGCACCACAGTCATTACCAACCTCTACTCTGTTCACTTTGATGAAAAATACTGGAGCAATCCAGAAGTGTTTTTTCCTGAGAGGTTTTTGGACAGTAATGGGCAGTTTATCAAGAAAGATGCGTTTATTCCTTTTTCCCTAGGTAAGAGCAATTCCTTCCACTGTTCTTTTTCAGAAATCCAGGGATGTGTAAAGTGTTAAGGGGTGGAAATAAATGGACAGAATGATATCCTCAGTTCTGATTTAAAGATATCCAATATAATTCAATTTGAAGATATTCAATATAATGCACTCTGGAGATAACAAATTTTAGCATAATGTCTTCTATATAGATGAGCTCAGTTTATATATAAACTAATAAAAATCCTCCCTACAAAGTTCTAATAATTGCCAGTTAATAATGACTGGCAGTAGATATAATTAAGAAAATAGTAGGGGGAAAAAGCTGAAATTCCATTTTTAAAAGCATTTCCACCTAGATTGGCACGTCAAGACCAGATACAGTAAGTAACAAGTGTATCTAAATCAATTTGACAGAACTGGTTTCAATGGCATTGGTGAGCAACAAATTCTCTAAAATCAGTTTCTTAGAGTAAGTTGTTACCTATCCTTCTTACAAAATACTGCCAGGAGGTTCACACATCACTCCTAGAACACAGAAATCACCATTCCTATTCATCTTAAGGTCAAAATGTGACTGAAGATACCTTAAACCTTTTCAAAACCTTTTTTCCAATTCAGGAAGGAGACACTGCCTTGGAGAACAGCTGGCTCGAATGGAGATGTTTATTTTTTTCACCTCGTTGCTGCAGAGGTTCCACCTGCACTTCCCCCACGGAGTGATCCCGGAGCTGAAGCCCAGGCTGGGGATGACCCTGCAGCCGCAGCCGTACCTGGTGTGCGCCCAGAGGCGCTGAGGGGCAGCCCAGGATCCATTTTGTCTACTCCTAAACCTGTTCAAGCCAGAATAACAACAATTTAAAGGACTGTTAGTTTCTTTTTACTTGGTTTTTACATGAAAAAAAAAAAAAAAAAAAAAAACTGAACCAAAGGTGTGGAACACATCCTGATGTTTTCACTCCAGAAGACTGTGTTGACTCTAACTTCTGATACAGTTTTTAAATATTTAATTACTTAGCAAGCCATTGTACTTTGAGAGGGTATTTTCATAAGCGTGGAGAATATGGTTGAAAATGTTTATGCTTGAATTCATCCATGGAAATATAATATACATTATTCCAGCTAAGCCATTCTTTGTAATTATCCATTAAATTTTCATAGCTAAAGGGATTTTAAAAGGTATCTATTTAAATACCTGAAACCAAGAATAAAATATATTTTCCAGCCTTGAAAAACAGATTGTCTTTTAAAACATTTTATCCTTTTTTTTCCTTGCCCTGTCTTCACAGTTGGTCGTAATTTTCCAGTGAATCAGATAACAATGAATTCACTTTTAGGACCTTTTATGGCTTGCTTCTCACTTAGCATCATACACACAGTGTTCAGTTATTGCCATACTCCTGACAATCACAGGGCTTTTTTTCCTGCAGTATATTGCATTTCCAGACACCTGTCCTCCACTGCCTCCCAATACAAAGTACTATGTAATGATTAATCTCTGCTTAAATAGTCTGAAAAAACCAGTATTTGTGTTACCAGAGTCACATGCAATCATACTATGAGTAAAGAAAATAAACTGCTCACCCTTCTGACCAGAGGTGAGACTTTCTGGGGAGGGCAAGTGCAATAAGGAAGGGGAGAAACAGATATTTAAATGAATTTTAAGAACAAATTTTAGGTGTAAGGGCTACACTTGACTTCTGCCAGCTTCATTGATTATTCTTGCCAGCTCTTGCTTTGTGGTTATTGGTAGATAAAGATTTGTGTCTGCAGACCTTGCAGGAGCAGCTGGAACTGCAAACACAGAATTCAGTCCCCTCTGTGTGGAGAGAGAGGGCCTCAGGACAGGGTTCAGAACAAAACAAGCAAGCAGCCATTGAAGGCCAGGGCTGAGTGTTTGACCTGGCTTTTTACACAGATAGTGCTGCAACTCGGAGCTGCAGGGAAGCTGAAAGGCAGGAATTGGTGTTTGTCACCTGGCCTGATGTTTGCAGCTTCTGCTGAGGAGAAATACTTCCTTCCTTTGAAAGAGCAAACGAGAAAAAGCAAAGAGAGCTAATGCCAGTCTGTGACAATGTTCACAGGGGTCTGAGGATGAGGGAAGAGACGAGGATCTGGCTCCATGTTTCAGAAGGCTGATTTATTATTTTATGATATATATTATATTAAAACTATACTAAAAGAATAGAAGAAAGGATTTCATCAGAAGGCTGGCTAAGAATAGAATAGCAAAGAATGATAACAAAGGCTTGTGGCTCGGACTCTCTGTCCGAGTCAGCTGGGCTGTTATTGGCCATTAATTAGAAACAACTCACACGGGCCAATCACAGATCTACTTGTTGCATTCCACAGCAGCAGATAACCATTGATTACATTTTGTTCCTGAGGCCTCTCAGCTTCTCAGGAGGAAAAATCTTAATGAAAGGATATTTCATAGAAGATGTCTGCGACACCAGTCCACTCACATAACAACCTGTTGACTTCAGGTGCCACAGGTCCAGATTATTTTACCCACACAGAGCAGCCCTAACACAAGTTCCTGTTTCTCTGAAGAGGCTGGGCAGGCTACTCCACTTCCTGAAAAAGTGCCTTTTGTAGACAAGATTTAAAACTCAAAAAAGAGAGGAAGGAGGCAAACCTAATTGCTGTGCATTGGGCACACCATGAAAACTGAATAAACCCTTGAAAACTGAATACACCACTCCTGAGGCACTGGCAAGCAGTGGGGTTAGGAGTCATGATTAAGGTTTTTCTGGATACCAGGTAGATGTTGTGTGCTTGTGGAATGCCTGAGGAGAAATTGTGGAATGGACTGAACTTTGGTGTCTTCAGCACGAAGCAGCCCTGAGGAGTTCAGCTCTAGTTTTGGACTCGTGGCAATTCCTCCTGTTCCCAACCCTGTGTTTTCAGAGCACAGCCAGAGTTTGTGTAGTACCTAGTCCTGCTTTCTGGGTGGCAAGAACTCCAGGCCATCCTTTGTTACAACATGGCTCAAATAATGCTAATTGAAGTGGGGGGGAGGATTTAAAACCATCAAGAACCAGTTCCTGTAGGGACCCCTGCTCAAAATGCAGCTGACCAGTTATAATTCCCTTTTGCTGAGGTATTTTGAGATCTAACTCCTGGCTAGTCTTTAATCCATTTAATGAGAACCATATTGATTATATGTCATTCTGGTTTCTAAATCAAAATGCCTTATAAAAGCCTCAGAATATCAATCCAAACTTTTACCATTATCTGCCAACTTATGGTCTCATTTAAGCAATCAAATATGTTTGACAAACTGTCTTTTCTCTAAATCTGTATCAGTATTAGTCATATTTACATGTTTCATTCTCTATCAGCTTTTTTATTATTTTCCCTCTGACGTAGAATTATCCTAATGATCCAATTTAATAACTTGAAATATTGACATAACAGTAGCTTTTTCTAGTCCTCCAGAATTCCTCCACTGTATCAACATTGATTACAGCAGCCAGCCAGATGTTCAGAATTTCCTGGTGGGATGTTCAGATAATTCCAGCTGAAATATCTAGGACAGATAGCAGCTGGCTGCTATTTAACATTGTTTGGGGATTAAAGGTTGATATATTAACCAGTGTATCTTCACAACACTGCTGCAAGAGCTGCAGTCAGAACCACCATCGTGTCTGAAATCCTCCTTTCCAAATCTCTGTCCTCACATTTAAATTTTTGGGTTGTTTTTGGCCATGTCAGCAACCCCAGAGACTGAAAAAGGGAACGCTACAAGCATGTCGTATATGACACTGAAAAAAATGCTGAAGAAAAATGTAACTCATTGGCACTGAATTTCCTGAACTTCCAGCAGTTTCAGTGGTACTGATGAACACATCCTTAGTATAAACCTAATAAATGCAGGAAGGTTAATTAATTCATTCATTCATTCAGAAATCACCTATTCAAAGGAAGTTTTCATAAAAGTTCAAGGAACATAAAGGTTCAATAACTAAAGTAAATAGCATAAACTTACTGAGATATATTTTTATATGTATCCAGGATGTGTTCAGCCTGAATTGAGCTTAAGGGTTTGTGCAAGCACTAGAGAGCAGATGAGGCAGATTATGTTGTCATGAAGAGAGCAAATTCATGAGAAAAACAGCAAGCTCAGAGAAAAACACAGTAAAAAGTAGTGAAATCCCTTCAAAAAATGAGTGAAAATTAGATTGTGTAAATTTCATAATAATGCATTAGATATGAAAACAAAGATTCAGGCTAAATGAGGGGGGGAAATCATAATGGGAAAGATGCCAGATCAGAATTTGTCTTTGGTTGAGGGAGAGGGACTGATGAAAACACAAGATAGCATGGCCAAGATCAGAGGATCAGTAAGAGTTTGAAAAGAACTCAATATTCCCAGTATAAATTGCTCTGTGAAGGTGCACACAGAAGGCTGGTACATGTTTTCATACCAATAAGTTATCCCAGGTGTTTTTCTGGCACTGGGCCTGATAATTCAAACCCTCTGTCTAATCGAGATCAAATTAAACTGCGGCTCTGGAAATCTTCTGCCTTCTTCTGTCCTTTCACAACAATGTAAATTGGGCATCAGCAGATTCTCCCTATTCTAGATTATCCTTTCAGGCATTTTTGAAGGCTGTCAGCTCTGTCCATGTCATTGGAGTTAGGCAGGACCCACATTCAGAGTGGTTATTCCTTAGGAGGACTGCCAGGCTTCAGGAGATGCTACATTTGTTACATTCTTCCGAATAAGTAACATCCCAAATAGATTAAACCCATTAAAATAATGGGAGCACATCAGGAATGTGCAATCTAATCCAATATCTTGCTATTACTGCAGCAGATGGCTGCTTGCCAAAATTTTTACATGTGATGTAGACTGGCCTATAGCAACATTCTAGAAAAGAGAATAAAGTTACTGTTTATTCTGCTGCTGGTTTCAAGTGATGACTTCCTTTTCTACACTCGTGTAAAAAAAAAAACTTAAAGGAAATATTTTTAATTTGCATAAGCTATGATTTATCAGAAGCATGAAAAAACTATTATGTATTAAAAAACTTTTTACATTACAGTTAATTTGTTCAGATGCTTATCCACATCAGGCCCATCAGTATCCAGACAACAGGATCCACCCATTCATGTCTCATGGACATTTATACTCTGACCAAAACAAGGGGATAAAGGATGCCTCATTGTTCAGGTCCCTCACTAATATAGGTAATACAGGTACAGCTTCATACCAGCAAGGAATGAAAGTTAGGGAACAGAATCCCTATGGATAAAACATCTGAAGGAATTCCAGTTATTCTCAGGTAATTAAGTTTTCTTTCTCCACAGGTATCCTCATTGAAGGAGTCAAAATGCCCCTTTGGTTCTCTTCAACTTACACAATAAGCTCACTTAAAATAATAATAGTAATATTAGTAGTAATAATAATAGTAATAATAGTAGTAGTAATAATAATAATAATAAATAATAATAATGGTGCTGAACATGCACCACAGCAGAATTTTATAAGCCTAATTTTTTCCAGGAAAAACATTGGTACTTGCAACCCCTCTTTATCTGATATAGATTAGGAATTTTTTTTTTTTTTTTTTGGAAGCATAAAAAATGCTTTATAAAGCCACTTCAGGGCATTTTCAGATCTTCTTCCATTTTATTTTACATTCTGTAAAGACACATCATTTCTATCTCTAAGATACATAAAGAATGTACTGTCTAAACTGCCACAATATAGAGAGGAATGCAACATAGCTTAATATTGCATTTACTTCACCACAAATTGTAGGTGTAATCTATAAAATGCTCTTTGTGCCATAATGAACTTGATGATGACATAGAGACAGTAAGAATAATTCATTGTTGATGGGAATAAAATTTAGTGCTAACAGCTAAAATTTGTCTAAAATTCCCTACTCACTGATATTAATTCTTTTGCTAAGTATATGAATTACATCATCTTCTGAAGGGTCCAACACCTCCCAATGTCTCAAGAATGCACTTTCTTAAGATCTAGAAAGGCCCACATAGATTGAAAAATATTTAAAATACAATCAGATTTAGCAAACTAACTTAAGATAATCATATTTTTAAAAAACTTTTTGGCTACTGCCTCTGCATTTGTTCACCATCTGACAATTAGATTCTTATCTCTGGCAAAGGTTCAAATCTTGTCTATTTTTTCAAGAGGATTCTAGTTCTCTCAACAAATAAAGAGGCTCTTTCTGGTGGGAGATGAATTATGGGTGAAACTCATTTAAAATAAAAAGGTTTTAATATTTACTGAAATAAAGGAGTTGATGCCTCCAGTTCTTGCTGTTTGAATGTTATTATTTCTATAACTGTGCACATTTTCTTCTTGGTATTTAAAGTTTCCATATCAGACCTCTACTCTAGTCCTAGTGTTTAAAAAATAGGTTCAGAAAGGATCTCCGTAAGTTCTGCAGTTCACTCATCTGGTCCACTAACAGTTTTACAAAAAGCTGTTTTCCAGACTTTTTTTTTTTTTTTTGCACTTTCTTAATAGCCCAAGACAATCTATTTCAGTGAGTCAGAGCCCTCTCAATCCTTGGACAATCAGTCATGTTTGAGCCTTGCCACCTAAAGGTGTTACTTCTTGTCCTAAACACTATAAACACTGAAAGCATTATTCTGATTACTCTTTGAAACAGTCTCATAAGGTAACCTTAGAATATCTCACTCAAGTCTGATTTTCTCTAGACTAGGAAATAATCTTGTTAATTAATTTTATCTTTCTCCTTCTCTTCAGGCCATGTCATCAGCCCCACTGGTCTGTACTGTAATTCTGTAAATCTGTCTAAAGGACAGGTGTTTTTCCTGGGGTGTGGCATCTGAAATTAGAAACTCTATTTTGGTAGTGACTTGGTTATGATGAATTGAATTAAATGACTACAAACCCATTCTCAAAGACAGAGGGCCTTACTTATGACTATATATAGAAGCAAGTTTTCACATCTGACAGGCACAGGGGACAGAATCTGCACTCTGCTCCTCATGTGCAATAATTAATGCCAACCCTATCCTCAGTATTTTTGGTATGATACCTGCATTTTAGGCTAAGCATTACCTTTTGTTTTATATGCAATTAAAATGAAGATATTTTGATCTCACTCAAGGTGCAAAGGGTTCTGCTGATCCAGAGAGATGAGTCAGAAGTGACTCATCACCTGTTTTTTGGCAGGATGTTTAGAACATGGACAAGCCACAAGGTGAACGGTAGGGATCATTTGAAACACTGTGGTCTCTCACCAATACTTAAATGTTGGTTTGGTAAATATCATCTTTTTTTTTTTTTTTTCTTCTGAAACCTCATAGATAAACCAGCAAACAGAAGGTTTCACCCCACCAGAAGATTTTTACACTATGAGATTCCACAGATGCCAACATTCTGCCAGGGACCAGAGCCTGTGTAGCAGAACCTACCACAGCTACCTCCTGTGATCTCTTGAAGTCCAGAAATCACAAGATGACTCATGGTGCACAGATTCCAAAAGAAACCTTCCTGTCAAACATTTCTGGTTGTGTTGTGCCCTTCTGAAAGGGTGTCTGAAGTGTCACACAGAACCAAGTAGGTCAGAATCACTTACACACCTAAAGCCATGGAATGTTTATCCTGTAGCAGCTTGGTCCATCAGCTCTCTTTCCTCTAAAAATGTTTTACTCCTTCTCATTAAGCAGAGGACAAATAAACTGATTGCTTATAGCCCTTTTAAACTAAGATCAGACAGATAGCAGTTAAAAATAGTGTTCTTTTGTCAGCTTCATTCCTGAGAATCCACAGTATAATTTCATAGCAAGTTAAAGACTTACTTCAGAAGATATTGCAAAAAAATTCCTCATTGGAGAAGTGAAAGTAATTCATTACCTCATTTGCCTTAACATAGACACGACTGAAGCAGCACATTGTCCAGAGACAATTCTGAAGAGAGCTGGAAGAAAAAAAGCAAAATAAATACTGCCTTGGTCATACTTCTTGTACCTCATTTAATCAACTTTATATATTTGTTTTCACTCATTTCATTTTTATTGGCCACTGAAGGACCAATTGCCTAAAACTTCTATCACAGCTTAAGTTGCGATGACTGAATCATTATTTCCATCACTATTTTAATTTCATTTCTAAAAATCCAAGTATTCTTGCTTGATAAAGACATACTGTTTCTATAGTATTTTGGACACAAACTGGCCTGAGACTATAAACAGTGTCTCTCTTTTGAATATCTTTAAGATATTTGTGTGTCTGTGCCATCGTTACCCTCTTGTTTCCAGTTCTCATCATCCAAGCTAATTCCATCCTCTTAGTCCAAAATATCTCTGAGGCTGGGATTCCTGCTCTCACACTCACCAGTGTATGAGACACAATTCTGCACATCTCCAGTGTTTTTTTGGACAAAAGGAGAAGTGCTGCCATGTGAGCGTAGGAGCCACAGAGAATCACAGGATGGGTCAGGCTGGGAGGGACCACAGGGAGCATCTGGTCCAATCCCTGTGCTCCAGCAGGGCCACCCCAGAGCACATGGCACAGGACTATGTCCAGATGGTTCTGGAACATCTCCAGTGAGGGGGACCCCACACCCTCTATGGGCAATAACACACTCTGGATTACCTCAGACTCTGTCTGTGCTTTCAAAGGATCCAGAAGCCAAGATTCAACTGCACCTACACCAGGAGCAAGCACCAAAGCTGAAACTTTGAGCTCTCGAATTCTGCTAACTCCTTTTGCTGATTCACCTGCTCCTGGTTGTGGTTAAAACTGGATGTAAATACAAAGAAATAGTTCTATGCACAGAGCAAATGAAGTCTTACACAAACTTTGTTACTCTGGACTTACCTTAAGCAATCCCAAACCATTCCTTTAATTTTGTACCTTACACTCATTGTTTAACTTTGTCATGGAGGAAGAACTCACAGGAAGAGGTCCCAAGTTATTAATTTTGACTTGTTTAGCACCTCTTCCACATCCAGAGGACTCCAGGAAGTACAGAGAGAATTTTGCCCTTATAGAAACTTGGTAGGTCTAGTTCTGTGTGTATGGGTGCAAGTAATGCAACACACGTAGGAAAAGAAGGCAATGAGAAGATGGGAGACTCAAACCTGAGAATATTATGCATAAAAGTTGTATTTCTGCATGGCATAAACTTCAGTGTAGGCTTATTTGGTCCACTTCTTGGGGGGGGAAAAAAGGAAAAGAAAAAAGAGGTAGCGTTGCATTAGAAAGTGTTTTAAATGTGTTCCTTTTTGTGGTTTTCAGCCCTACTCAGCATCCCCTGGCAGCTGTGAATTACTGAAGTGTGATCACAGATTTAAGAGTGATATTCCTTATATGGAGAGATGCTGTTTTGGACAACAGCTCAACCAACATTCAGAGGACCATCCTTTACCATTTTTGAAAGATTTAAGACAACCTTCAGTTACAGCCACATTCACTTCAAACACTCCCTGAACCAGCCTTTGTTAGTTTTTTTTTCCCAGTCTTTTCCCTTTGCTCTTAGAATAACAATTAGTCACATACTGTGCACACATTAAAAAAAAAGGCACTTTAAAGCAGATTTAGAACACATTCATAATTAAATGAATCTTTGAAGCAATCTATTATAAATATCTAATTGGAAATACATATTAGCATTACAGTTTATTAAACACTGAGGTTTGCTGCTTGTCACTGAATTTTAAAATTGCTTCAGTATTCCTAGAGTTTAAGAGAAACCTGAGATAAGAAAGTTGCTGGCAAAGATGTCACCACATATTAGTCCCGCCAATGCTCTAGTAAAACATAAAATCTTAATTTTTACCTTGTTATACTTTTGTTAATTTTTAAATAATGACATTTTAAGGGAAACTAAAAATGGAAACTTGTAATGTAAAATAACAGAACAGAAACTTTAGACAAAATAATTAGTATCATTTTTCAGACAAAGCAAAATGATATTAAACAATATTAAAATGATATTTGATGTACACAAACACTATCTAAACACAAAATGCTGAGAATACAGCATACTGAATCAGAATTTTTCTACATTAACTGTCAGAATATATGACCAAAGAAATGTCAAATACCAGGTGTATGATCACTAAGTGCCAGCTTCAATAGTGCAACATTTTATTAATGACAGAAATATCTGGTTTAACACTGCTCATGTTACAAAAAAAATGCAGTGACAGTGATAATGGCAGCAAAGGGGAATTTGGCACTGAAGATATAGCAGAAGCACATTTCAGTGGTCTTTCAAGTGCATCAACAAAAGGCTTATTAGTGAAAAGAGCAAAAAGAAAAAAAAGCCCAAACCTTTCAGTTATTTAAACTGGCCAATGAAACAGCAGAAGGAAAATCTGTGTAAAATAGTGTAATACAGTTTGCACAAGGTTATCTTTTTTTTTTTCCAAGTCAATTGATGCAAACAAATATGCTGAGACACATTTAGAAATAGCACACGTGCATTTGGGTTTTATTCAGTTCAACTACACAGCATTTAAGGTTCAGTACTAAAAGGAACACTTTTAAAAACAGGCTTATCTCTGGCTTGCTTACCTGTAGCCTAATTTTCAACTTGTTTGTTTGTTTACAAATTAGACCTACAATGGTAGGGTTTCTAAAAATCCATTGGGGTGGAATGTGTAAGTTTGTTATTTTAAAACTGAACAATCTAAAATGTGGTACAGTACAGTGATTTTTATCTTGTATCAGGCTTTACACAATGTTTCCACCTTCTGGTTTCCCTATGTGTATTTCAGGATGTACATCAAACTTGAAGGCAATAAAAGCTGTGTCTGTGATGGAAAAAATGTGTGGGGCAAATTAAAATAGCCATTTTGCAACAGTAGTTTATGTCTTAAAAAAAAATCTTTAATTCTCCTAAAGCTTTACATACAAAGAATAAATGAGATACGATCGTATTTCCTTAAAATTTAATATGGGAAATGGGTGCAAGATGAAAATCTATGATGTGGTTGACTTGTTTTTAAAGTGAACCTGAGTAAGGGCAGGAAATACAACATTATTTATGAGTAAAAGAATAAAATTCCTTCATAATTTAAGTAGCTGAACAGGTTTTTAATGTTCTACCACAAAACAGCAAGGCAAGAGATGAGAATGGCCTTGTAGTCAATGAATTATCATGAACATCCACTGCAAACCTGAATATTTTCTGCAAAAATAAAACATCAGATTATGCACAATAATAAAAAGCATCAGAAATAGATGCACCTGGATTTTCTTTCCTCTTTTTAAACCACAAATATCAGAATTCAGCACTTCTGTCACAGTCCTTGAACAGTTGCTCTGAGATGACTACATGAAGCACACTACTGCACTAAGTAGACACCCCACAACAGGCTTGCACTGCAGCAGTAACATGGTTTTCATGTAGGCACAGACTTTTTTTTTCATTCATGTTCAAAAACAACATGAAATAAGCAACTCAAGACGACATTAGGATTCATCCCGCGGTTCCTGGTTAGCGAAAAGTTCTTGCCACTTTGGTAATCAAAGTTCAAATCACTGAATGTTTTTTTAAAAACTGCAGGTACCTCAAGGAAAAGAAGAGTTCCATATTCAGCAAGGCAGCATTATATCAGGATATTTTATACCAACTAAGGCATAAAGAACTTTGCATCAGGGTATACAATACTCAATCTCTGAATAAAGTTCCGTATTCTGTGTGTGGCGAAAGTGCATAGGAGTGGGATTCCACCAGAGCATAAAGAATCCTCTCACAGTATTAAGGCCTTTCGATTTTATGTGTGTGAGCTGGAGTCAGCACAGTGGAAAAAACAGGCTGTCATCACACTGGACACCACTGGAGCTCCCTTAGCACGCCTTCTCTTCCCCTAGCTGTCGTTCATCATCTTCATCAGCTTCCTCAATAACCTGAATGTCATCTGCTTGAGGTAAAGATGAGATTTCAGTCAGCAGTTTGGCTCCTTCTGTCTTGCTTTTCTCTTCCTCTTCGATCGCTTTCTTCCATATTTTGTGATTCTCACTGAGGTGGTGTATTAGCTGGCAAAATATTCGTCTACCTTTTTTTCTTTGAGTTTCTGTAAAATTACAAGCATATTGGACTGTTTGACATTCTGAGTAATTGTATTTTACACATACAAAACCAATGGCACATGGCAAGCAAGATGTACATTTCAGTGAGGCACATGGATGATTATTCTGAATATTTAAACAGTGGCATGGCAAAAGATATCAACAAGTTACTGTTTTAAATTGCAAATCTCCTGGCAGCAACAAAATTTTTGTTAAAAGAGGAAAATTTATGAAGCAGCAGAATAGCAAATGCTACAAGATTTCTACAGCACAATTTCAACTGTCACTGCTACATCTGAAGCTACTGAAGGACAACCAAGCACCAACTGAAACACAGAAACTTACTTAAAATAAGATCATCTTCCATTTCTTCATCATCACTATCTAACTGTGCACCATCATCATCTTCAGTGCTTTCTGCATCCTCCTCCTCCTCTTCATCAACCCACTGCCCTGGAAGCAACCCAGCTGCATTGTAGGAATTACAAAGGGGGCCAACTATGTGAGTGATGAAAGATTCCTGCAGCTTCGCCAGCTGGGGAGACGAACGATCCATAAAGGGGCTTATAGGTAATCCAAGACTTGCTTCCTCGTCACCCTGAAAAAGAAATGAAAAAACTTAGCAGAATTTCTCACAAAATTGGCTTTAAATTCTTATTATTCTTACTTTAAAAATTACTTTTAATGAACCGAGTAATCTCCAGCTTCCTCAGGAGGGGAAGCACATGGAAAGGCACTGATCTCCTCTCTCCAGTGAGCAGTGACAGGGCTCAAGGGAATGGCATAAAACTCTGTCTGGGGAGGTTTAGGCTGGATATTAGGAAAGGGTTTCTCACCCAGAGGGTGTTTGGGCACTGAACAGCTCCCCAGGGCAGGGCTCACAGCACCAGCCTGACAGAGCTCAAGAAGCTTTTGGACAATGCTCTGAGGCACATGACATGATTTTTGTGATGTCCTGTGCAGGGATAGGAGTTAGGCTTTGATGAGCCCTGTGGTCCCTTCCAACTCAGGATATTCTGTGGTTCCATGAACCACCACATGGATTGTATCCTTTTACTGGGGAGAATAATTGTACTGTATGGACTAAGTGAATGAAAGTGTAATTAGGCCAATTTAAAATAAAGACACTTTATGGCTCAGACTTGCACAGTCCATAATCCTCCCTCCAGCTTTGCTTGTGTTTGGATGGAGAACTAGTTCTACTGGAGCTGCCATTCCTCTGCCTTTACAGGATGGCTTCAGAGCAGGCAGACTCAACTTCAACTGCTGAGCTGATGAACAAAGTGGCAAAGTTATGAGCCATAGCAAGGCATGCTGGTAATGACATCCCCTGCAAGGCCACAGGAGAATGAAATGATTTATAACATCCAGAGTGAAGTGGTTTTTTTCCCTCCACTTTATAAACTGGAGAAGAATAACACTGAACACTTGCTCATTGAAAAATCTGAGCTGTAATTACTTATCTCAGCATTTCCATGGACCTGAGAGCTTTAGAGCTGAACACACAGTTTCAGTCTTGTGGATTTTGAACATATTCTTTCACCTAGAAACACATCTGCAAACCCAGCTTCTGAAAGTGGAAGAAGTTATTTTGATTTATTATCATCATGCTAAAGAAAGAAGCTTTCCCCCTCAAAGATCCCCTAATACCTGAAAAATGGAAAATACTGGCTGAGAGCTTGTTTTCTAACACAATTATTAGAAACCAAAAGATCATGCTAGTAAGCTAGCTGTGAAAATAAATTTCAGTATTCAGAATGAGAAGATGGGAATACCTTACCCAAAGATTTAAAACATCTTGTAAAGTTTAATTTAGTTAAGCTTTGGTAAAACAAAGTATTACCTACCCATCATTAAAAAGAGAAAATTGCTCTTTCCATACCCACCTGCTCATAAAATTCATTGACAATGCCTTCAGTCCATTTCAGGTGCAGGTCTCTGATTTTGGCTGGGCCATTGATATCAGCCAGTTTGATGCATATCTGACAGGCCAGCAGGCGATCGTTCTCATTGCTCCACTCTATGCCATTGCTGTTCATGTCATTGACCTGGGGCAGGCACAGACATCCAGTTCAAACCATGGGTTTATCAGGCAACCTACAAACCATCTGCAGCTGGTTTGTACAAAGGAAATGCTCTACTTGCATTTTAATAGCTTAAATTTAAATAATATAAAACTTTAAATGCAAGTAATTAAAACTAACAATTACTGAGAGGCAATGATAAAATCTATGTATCAAGACCAGATCAGCGCAGACACTAAAGTGGAACAAACCTTGGCATTAAATTCTGCCAGGAAATCAAAATGCTTCTTGAGGTCTGTGGCAAGGATTGCTTCAATCACTAAGAAACGAAAGCGCTTGAACTCCACGTGATCGAGGTTTGATAAAAAGTTGTATTCTGGTCGTGATAAGAAAAGATTCCAGGCAGATGCAGCATGGTGATTTTCTAGGACTGATCTGTCATTGTAGAGAACAGCCTACAGGGAACAAAAAACCCAAGCAAGGAATCATAAATTACACAGGGAAGTTTTAAAGTTATCATTAAATATTCTGGAATTTCAGAGCTAGTCAGAAACAACATTGGGTAAAAATAAAAAAAATAAAAATTATGTTTTGTCATCTAGTTTTGGGGTTAAAGTGACACAATAATTACAGATGAGGGAACCCACCCACCCCCAAACTTAACAATTACCAACATTCTTTTTTCTTTAAAAGTGTTTAATGATGTGTTAGTGACAGCTACATTCAGACTGTAGGCACACATATAAAAACCACTTAAGACTGCACAGTGTATGTGTGGAGCAGTGTGTGTTTTATGTCACACAGTGATGTAAAAAAAAGGCCAGAAAAAATAAATCTATGTTTTTAATTCCTCTTAATAATATTGGAAAATCAAAAGTGACAAAAACCCCAACCAAACAAAAACCAAAGAAATAAACAAAAAAGCAAAACAAATAAAAAACCCCACTAGAAAAAGGACTCCAAAACACATAAGAACTGTCATAATGGAAAATGGTGCAAATTATCACTAGTTTTCAAAGGGCTATGTTTAATGCTAATGCACAAATTTTAACAGCAAACAAGCTAACTAAAATATAAAAATAGTAGCAGATTTTACTCACAGCTTCCATGTTTCTAAAAAAACCCTATAAAATAATTCAATATAGATTAAACAGAACCTGAAAATAACTTAATTTTGCCAGTGCTTTTGGCCATTTTTCAAGGAATGCTTGCATTTTTGAGACCTGGTGATGGATGTCTGTGTAGTTTGGTGTTGTCCCTCCTTGTATGCTATTTTCAGCAGAAATACATAAGTGCCTACATCCTAAACTCCTTTGTAATAAGGAGTTGATGAAAACTAATTGGAAAGTTCATTTTCAAAGCCTTTATCTCCTAACAAGCTGTACCAGTTTCTGATGTATTGTTATTGTTGATGTTTTTATTAAGTTTCTCGTCTGTAACTTACTAAGACAACCAAACAGCCATCACAGATGATTAACAGACCTAGGGCCAGCTCTCTGTGCAATAATCCTTTACTCTATCCTGCACTGGTTTATGTTGCTATTTTCAGTTTTGCAAATTGAAAGTTGTTTCTGCAGGCATGCACAACCAGTACATACAAAAGACATCAGAATTTAACAGGAAAGAAAAATAAAAATATTACACAAGTACAGTACATGTTAATTTCCCCATTTCTCAAATCAGGCCTTAAATACTTCAATCCTAAACAACTTACTTTAGAGATATAGAATAGAAAAAAATTCTTTATACTGATTTCAGACAGCAAGAAGTGATTTTCTGTGTGAAGAGGTTTTCCTACCTGAGGTGCATTTGTGGCCACCAGAAAAGCATTTGTACGTCCAGGATGATCATAGTCGTGCATGGCAGCTGCTACATACAAGGCCATCAATTCCAAAGCAGGAATGTTGGAAGCCAGGCAGCCATAACTGTCATCAGTAATAGGACAGCTTTTTGAAGAAGTGTAGATGACTTGAACTGGGGCAATACCACTGGCTTCATCTAAAAAAAAAATACAAAACCAGAATATTTTTTAGAATAGTGTTTCATTCATATTTGTAATACATTATAAATTTGTATAAACAGCCAGACACTGTTGCAAGCACAGTATATTTATCCTTGCTGTCATAAAGCTGAATAATTGTCAGACTAATACTTTAAAAAAGAAAATTAATGATAATTTTTATAGATTAACAATTTTGAAGAAAATTTGAAGTGCCATTGAGTTGCAAATTTGTAGCACTAACAGAGCATTCTATTGCTTGTCTCCAACCTGAATTTGTCCAAGAAAAAATTAACCATAACCTCCTTAGTATTTTTATAATTTTCCCAATTCTTGAACTTGCAAACCTACAGGAAAACTTGGACGGGGGCAGTGGAGACTACTGCAAAAGGAATTAACACCATTAATTTAGAAATACTTGCATGATAAGAAGATTCACAGTTTTATTATCATCTTTACCATGGACAAAGTCACTACTTCAAAAAAAAAGGAAAAGAAATAGCACTTATTTTATCAATGCATAATATCAAAGGAACTCCCTTGCCTTAATAGAATAAGTAAGGATTAAAAGCCTGAAAATATTTATACTGGAAGAGTTTCCAAGCAATAAGATTATAATTTCTTATTTTAATTTTTATTTTTTGTAGAGGAGAATAAAATTATTGTTATCACTTTTCTCCAGTTAAACCAGTCTCAAGCCATTTAACGCTTGGAGAAAGAAAAGGCAATAGGGTGCAATCAATATATTGGATAAAAAGAGAAAATCCCAGCCCTTTAAAAGCCATATAACTTGTGTCTTGTCTTTTTCTACTACACACTTAACACAGAGTTCTTGATTTTATTTTATCTGAAATACAAACCATTTAGCATCAAAGTCTATGTTTCCAATCTTTTTTTTTTAATACTTGACTTATAGGATACAATTAGGTAAAAATTACAAATTCTAAATTTAAAAGTTTGTTCTATGAAGTCCCAGACAACACAAAAGCAAGCTTCACTGGAAGTACCTTCACACAACATTTGAATTTGGAGGTATTATTTCCTTTTCAGGGATGCTCTTATGCAGCTATTGTTGGGGTAGTCACTTCAGTGTTTGAAAGTCTGCATGTGATACCTAACTGAAAACTCTAAAATAATTTTTATACTAAAGCCATTAAGAAGAACTTCAATTAAGTTAAATACTTTGGTATTTTTCCTTTGGTCTATTTAACTTTCCAATAAAGTTAAGAAATATTAGCCTAATGTATTTCAAATGCTAAAAATACCCTGACTATGGCAGAATACAGAGGTTTCATTCAGCATAGAAAATTTATTAAGTGAACCAGTTTTCTTGGCTAACAAACTAACCATTACTCATCTACTAATTTTTCTAAAAGTCAATTCCATGATATTTCTGAGTGGTGTGTGCTTTGTGATTTTTTTCTACTGCATTATATTAAAGTACCAAAAAAAAAAAGTGAGTCATAAGAATAATTCTATATTTTCTTCCAGAGTAATTTGGTTTATCTGCTGTAGTTTCATTTTAACATTCTTCAGCAAAACAAAAACAGCCTGTGTGAATACACACCTATTTCACTCTCCAGGATGTGCTCACTACGGATTTGCTGGAATCCAGGAATGGGCCGAGTGGTCAGGTACCACACTGCATGGAGAACATCCGTGGCATGGATACGATTGTGATCTGAAAATCAGCAAGATACAATTAAAAATTTGTTACCTGAAATGGCATCACATGGAATAATAAAAACAACAAAAAAAGAAATGTACAAAATGTACTAGAAGCGAGATTTGATTAAGTCTAAAAGGAAAAATAGAATTTAAAATGTTAGTGGTAGATGTATGTACCACTGAACATTTTTAAGAAGGCAGTTAGATACACAAACAGTGTCTGTGTACATTTCATCCTACCTGGGCCTCAGGAAGGGATTAAATGGCCTTTTAAATCAATCATGGTGAGAAACAAGCGTGGCCTGCAATCTGATACCTACAAGCACCCGAGCTGGGCAAACATCTGTGGAGTGGGGAACTGTGGTTTTTTGTTTTGTTTTCCAAGAAATTTGGCTGCCTTGCACAGGCAGGTGAATAACTACCATCAAAATTCTCTATTTTCTCCTTATTTTGTTAAGGACCTCACCCAAATTTCTGTTAAATCAGCAACTATTTTCCCATTGACTTCAGTGTGTTTGATTCAACCACTAATTCAAATTCTTTAAGATTATCTTCCAACTCCAAATTAACAAATTCACTTTTAGAGTCCACCCACTTTGTCCTGCAATCCTTTAGACCCATTCTAAGCTCTGTCAAATGCATTCACTAAACACACACTAAGGTGCCCAAAAATACAAATGCCCACACCAAAGGAGAGCCACTGATAACAAAATTCCACATGTAACCAGGGAGAACTTACAGGGAATATCCCGGTAGCCATTTTCCAGCGCACAGAAGTAATTCATAAATTCTTGAGTGGGGATCTTGAAAATTTCAAACAAGCCAGTGTCTTGAAACAAGGTATAAGTAACCTAAACAAAATTTAAATTAATTTAAATCTGAAAGTCTTGAATACCATTGCATGTCCTGCTTTTTCAACTTTAAAAATATTCTTGTTTTTAAAATTGTACTTGCCAACAGACATGGACATCACTGAAATTCCACTAAAGAATTATTGGAATGCTATTGTCATAGAGATATATTTAATATATTTTTAGCACAAAAACGTGGATTTTTATGATCCTCTCAATAAAGAATAATAAAAGCTTTTATGTCATTACTGATAATTCTATGCACAATTCATTTGTAATAATTTACCCCAAAATTTTTTAGAAGGCTAAGTAAGCCATGCTTTATCCCATTAATGACCTAAAAAGAAGAAATTTACATTCAGACTTATTATTCAGAACTTCAAATTATTTAATTAAAACAGCAAAGTCATTAATAATAAAACAAAGCAAAGAGAAACAAACAACATCAGTCCTCCAAGTTGTTTTGAGACTTTGGCAAAGTGATGCTATTTCTTCTATTTATTATGATTTCTCTTGAGTGTTTTTAATAAAACTAGCTGGTAAATGAAGAAGTATTTCAAAAAGGTACTCAGAACTTCTATATATGTATATAGACCATATATTATTATTTACATGTAGAACTCAGTGTACTTCAATGCCTAATCCCCCCATCACCCACAGCTGCAAATATTTTTAAAAAATTTAAAACAAGTCACTGCTACTCATTTTTATAATCTTTTTTCCTAGACACAGGAGAGGAACAAGGAGTTCTAAAGCGTGGGAGGTGCTCAGAGGAACAGGAGCTGCAAAATTAGGGGACATCACTCCAGGGTGGAAAACTAAGATACTGGAAATAAAACTGTTTAGCGGTCAGATCAGAAGCTCCATGATTGCTAAATCCACTCTAAAGAAAGAGGCAGAAGCTTCCAGATGACCTTGATGAATGGGACAAGCTGGGGAAGAGCAAACAGGATCCTATTCTTGCACCTGCCAGCAGGACTGGCTTCAGCAAACCTGGAAATGCATGGAAATAAATCAGAAAGAGATAAAAGGGATACTACATGCAGAAAGCAGAATGGAAAAAAACTCCACTGTTTGTAGGATCGAGAGGCAAAAGGCTGCCTAAAAGATCACTTCTCTTCCCCCACAGGTAGGGCAGAAATATTTTACTGAAATAGAGAAAAAAGTAATGGTTGCCAAGCAGAGTAGTAATTCTGAAAGCAGGAGATAATTCTGCACAGGAAATTATGGCAAAACCTCATCAGTGTGAGTCTATTTACATTGAGAACGAAATTCAGAAAAACTGGAGCATGTTCTCTATAGATAAACCATTTTTTATGGTTTACAATGACATGGAGTACATGAGAAGTCATATTTCTGCTTTTGAAGATATTCACATAAATGCAATTTCAAGTATATTCACATGAATGTTGACTGCAAAATTTCTCCATGGTTTAAATAAAGGACAGCTTTACCTACCCTCCCTGATATAATAAAGGACAACAAACCTGGCTGAGGATCCTTCCAGACTGATCTCCCATTTCTTTTACAAGGTCAAAAACTTGGAAATTCCAATTGCTCATCTTCTCCATCAGTGAATCATGGTCTAATAACATTGTTTCTAATGTAGAACTCTGTTCCACCTGTATGAGATTAAGATACTTTATCATCTCTAAAATAACAATGAAAATTAATTTATCAGTTGTGCTGGCAAAAAAAGCCTTGAAAATGATAAATCATTAGCAAATTTATTGAATGGAGCTGCAACTATGGCTATGAGAAAATCATAAATCAATATCACAAAATAGCACACTTAAAGGCTTGAGTTTTCCTGTTTTGGGCAGCAGATTCTGGGGCTGTCTGAGATAGTGCTAAATTTTCCTTCTTATTTTTTTTTTTAGACAAGATGAGTTAATAAAAAAAGCAAAAACATGCATAGGCTAAAACCAAATATTTACTGAGCTTTAAGAATATGTTAATTGGACAAGTTTTAAAAACACCTGATGTATAAACCCAAAATGTTAATAGCACTGTATTGAACATTCATTTCTGTGTTTCACTGCCACTGCTGCATCTCTCGTGAAGTTCCAAAAGAAAATATTAGCCAGTGTTTGAGCATACTCTCTCAACATTAAATCTACACAAATCAATATTAATCAACAAAATCAATACAACCACAAGCTTTCCTGTCATTTGCTAGTGACATTTATGCAAGACAAACAATTGTTAAACGAAAATTTGAATTCCAACCATGCACCATAACCCTTTAGAAATTACTATTTTAACAACATAAAAGTCTCTTCACAGCAAGTTAGAAATGATAAAGAAATAGTGGATTGAGAAAAGTTATTGCAGGGGGGTTTTTTGGCAATTACATGCTTACAAGCAGTGTATTTTGTGTTTGATCGATCATTTCCTTCTTTTCATCTTTCCTCTTCTCTGTATGGTGGAAAGATTCTTTGGAGACATTAGCACTTGCAATTTCACCTTAAAGAAAACACACAGAGAAATACTATATCAGTAACTAATTTGTAAATTACTACTGTCTAATAATTTTTTAACTGATCATTTGTCACAGAAATATAAGTAATAGCTTGTTTCTAAGCCATTTTATTTAAGAAATATACAAAAAAAAGTCATTGAGGATAAAATTTATTAGACAAAACCTATTTGAAGATTAAGAAAAGCTATAAACATAGCTTATATTAAAAAAAAGTGATTAGTTCAGCTTAGTTAGTAAAGCACTTGTTTGATACATGGAGTACAGAACTATAAAGGTATTAGTGCAAGCCTGTTTTAAAATTCTTACTAGGAAGCAGGCAATGTTTCATCTTATTTTGATTATTCTAAAACACAAAACAAAGTAAAATGCATACATAGGTTAAAATATAGGAAAAAATTATACAGAAACAGTGAAATTTTAATTTAACTGGCTTGGGGGAAGAAAAAAGCAC
This sequence comes from Melospiza georgiana, assembly GCF_028018845.1. Classification (NCBI taxonomy): domain Eukaryota; kingdom Metazoa; phylum Chordata; class Aves; order Passeriformes; family Passerellidae; genus Melospiza; species Melospiza georgiana. The sequence goes on from NC_080435.1 coordinate 18,642,410, forward strand.
TAAGTTATATTAAGTATTTGTCTATTTTGAAATCTCACCTGATTTTCTCTCTCTGTATTCTGCAAAGTCTGGTTCTGGTATTGGAACAGGCTTGAGTATCTGACGTCCACAGCTTACAGAATACATGAAAAATATTTACAACATTCAGTAACTTTCTTCTTTTGCTACTGCTGTCTTCTACTGAAAAATATCTGCAGATTACTTTTTTTTAAAAAGGCTTGTAAAGGTTCCTTCAACAACTGACCAGAGTATTTTCTCCTAAAGTTGGCACACATAGATTTAGTCTGTCCTTAGATAATAACCAACCATCACCTCTCCCAGACTTAGACCCCTGAATTATTAAAGCAGAGCTCATAACTAAGAAAGTATTCAGAAACACAGAATCCAATTCCCAAGTAAGAAACCCTCCTTTTCTAAAATTCCACAGAATATTGTTCCTCTACAATAACAGCTGCTGAGGAGGATGGGCCATGTCAAAGCACTGACATCGATTCAGCATTCTTTATTCCCCTCTGGATTACACAGTTATAGATTATTAGGAGATTTATGCCCATTTTTTAATCCTAGTAGGGGCACAGGTCTTGATTTTTTGTTTGTTTTTATTTTCATTGCATTCTTTTCAACCCATACAAAACGACTGAAATGATAACAGAGTTTACAGTACCTGCTACACATATAACCTACAGGTGTTTTAACTGGCTGCTGCAAATCTGGAGAGCTAGGTGGGTGTCCTGGAGGCTTGTGTATATTAATGCTTGGTTTGGTGAGGAAATCAGCAGTGTCAGGGAACTCCACAGGTGACCAGTTGCTGAAAGCCCCGCTGGAGACAGAGCCATGGCTTGGTGAGCCCACGGGACTCAGGCCAGGAGAAGCACCTTCCAAAACAAACATGACATGGGGTCCAGATGACAATAAAGTCATTGCTGTTTACAAAGAGAGGATGTAAACAACGAGGGACATGCTGAAGTTATTTTAGTGCTGTGTTTACATGAAAAGACCTGTGATGTGCCATCCTGTTACTGTACAAATGGCATGATCCTACCTGCTCGTCTGGGAGCCATGTGATGAGCCAAGGTCACAGAGGATGATCTTTGCTTTGGTATTGTCAGCAAGTTTGCACCAAAAGACCCGTTTGAGTGAGATCCTTGGCTGAAAAGAAAACAGTGAGGATTTTTTTTTTCATTGTTTCTTCATTTCTCTTCCATTTTTATTTAATAAAATGCTTTTAAAATAGCTACACCGCCCTGTGACAGGCCCACCACCATTCAAGAAAAATACTACCATTCAAGAAAATACACCATTCAAGAAAAAGCTGTCAAATTCAAAACCAGCTAGAAAATACATGTCAATTACATGAAATAAAAACTGCTGTGTACTGATTGACAGCAACAAAAAACTTAAAACATCCTAAAATTATGCAGTAAATATGCTCAGATTATGTGTGACAGGTTTTAGCTTCTAACATGCTACTTTCCTTGAATATTTGAAGCAGGCTGTTTCCTAACAGATTTGAAGATTGATCACTTTGGAAATACGTAATTGAAATTATTAAATAATTAATAATTAATTCTGTGTTTTCCTTACACAGCCACATAAATTTTGCATATTCAATTAGGTGTTTTATTTATAATAAACTTAAAACTGAAGCTGTTTTTGACATCAGTGTTTCGCTTCCCTGGCCAAGTCCTTCAACTCGATTGCTCAATCCTGCCATCTGCTGTTCCAGGGACAAAATTTCACTCTGTGGTTTAAAATCATATTTCTAGGGAACAAAAATGTAATATGCAATTAAAAATAACTATAGTGCTTACTTCAAAGTTAAAATAGTTAATGTAAAACTATTTTTCTTCAGGAGAGGAAAATAGTATTAACCAAAACAGATTTAATCTTTCTTAAGGGATGGCAAAAAAAAATCCAATGCAGAAATAATACTTGATCTCCCATCACTAGTTTAAATACATGAATATGAAAAATGAGTTCAAGAATAAACATGGATTTATTCCTGTGTACCTCCAACTACAGGAAAGGGCCCAGTGGAGGCCATAAGATGATGAGGGATCTGGAACATCTCCCATCTAAGGAGAGGCTGCAGGAGCTGGGCCTTGTTAGTTGAGAGAAGGCTGAGAGGGGATCTCATCAATGTATATAAATATCTCAAAGGAGGGCTAAGAGGATGGTGCCAGACACTTTTCAGTGGTGCCCAGCAAGAGGAGGAGGAGCAATGGCCATAAACTAAAACATGAGAAGCTTCACCTCAACATGAGGAAGAACTTTACGTTTCAAGTTTGTGTTTGAATGAGAAACCAAATTAAAAAATCTGCATACAAATAAAACAGAAGAGCTGCTTTTGAATAGTAAGGAAAGTGAGGAAGCCCTCTGAAAATGTACACTGAGACTGCAGCAGGAGGGCTGAGTATCAAATTGAAATCCCACAGTTGCCAAGGTTAAAGCAATTTCTCTGGTCCCTGGTTATTTCCAGTGGATACAACTGGGGAGGTTCATCTGGACACCAACAACCAGGTCAGCATGAAAATACAATGTTTTAATGACTACTACTGCTTGTATTAGAATCTTCAATTGTAATTCATACACAAGCCACAATTAAGTTTAACAATGTAAAAACTTAAAGATCATCTTTTATTCAAGGGAGAAAAAACACCGAAAGGGACAAATTATTCCAGCAGTTCATTTTAATATTAAATATAATGCTGATAAGTAAATTCTTGGGCATGTGTCTATAAATTCCCATCTACTACTAATAATTACCAGTTATCAGCATAACTCACATTTTCTTTTCTAAAAATGCATGTTATACTTTGCTTATGACCTGTGTAGAACCATTTAAAGAAAAAAAAAAAAACAAACAAAAAAACCCAAACCAAGTAAAAAATGCAAAAAAACAGCCAAACAAAAAAACAAAACAAAGAAGCAAAGCCCACAAAACAAGAAAAGCAAAACCACACACATTTTTACAGATTTGAGAAATAAAGATGTACTCATTTATACATTTAAATAAAATTAAATGTGTGAATTTTCACTAATATACAACATTATACAAAAAGGAAAAAAAACCCATTCATCTTAATCCTAATTCAGAATGTTATCTTGATTCTGGAAATAAAACCTCTATTTGCACCATATTTACTAACAAGTAGAGAATAGATTACTACTTTAATTTATTTTGAAACTTCCTTGATGGAGGAATAATAAACCTTATAATGGAGGAATAATAAACATTGTAATACCTACAACAGTGGCTACAAAACACAAGAAAGTTGTCTCACCTTTTTAATTATGCACGGGTATATGGAAGTTGGCAAGTGATACATAAGGGAGGCAGTCAGAGTCTAGTTAGAGACTGGTTTGTTTTGCAATCACGTATGCTGGACTTTTTTTTCATTTCCTACTCAAGTTTATATCGAGTTCTACTTACTATGACAGAGCACACTATTTAACCTCAGAACAACCTGATTTCCACTTAAGATCAACCTGAGTTACACAGCATAGTACATCATTAACTTTTCCAGTTTATGCTGGCAGAATTTGGAGCCTTAATTCACAGGACTTTACATCCAGTACTTCTGCTGCCAAGTTCCAGCATTATTATTGCCCTTAAAATGCTGTTCAGTGCTTACCTTGGTGCGTTATATTCCTGATGGGATCTCTTGCTAATGCTGCTCCTTTCCCATCTGGATGATGCTGATTCCATAGATGACAAGCCAGAAACTCCTGAGGATCGTCTCAGCTGTGGGGTTGGCAGGCTGCTCCTGCTACTTAATCCCTGTTGAGTAATTTGACCGTGGTTAAAATCCATGCAAGTAAAAGCAGATGTTAAAATTTTATTTATGGTTTGTAAGGGCTATTTAGTGCTCATTTTTATAGCCAAACAGCTGATGTGGTACCCTACCACAGGTATGGTCTCTTACTCCAGGTGGGGGTCTCCCAAGGCCAGGAGATAAGAGATGTGCACACTCTGGGGTTTGCCTAGACAACTTTTACTTGCCTTGACTGTGAAATCTGTTAAAATCATGACTGTTAATAACAGCAGAAACCCACCCATCTGGAAAGCATTCTACTGTCATACACTGGGAGATCTGGGGACAGTTCTGATGGAAGTGGAAACTGTTTCTGTTGCAGAGTAGCCTTGCAATGTTTTTTGTCTCAAATTTATTTATTTTTTTTCTGAATACTGGGCAGTTCACACTTCCAAGAAACCCACAGGGAAGGGTCAGCATTAGATAAGCAGTTATGACTAGCCCAAGGTCTGAAGCCCATTTACATTCTTTTCCCTGTTTTTAATTCCTTTCCTATAGAGGAAGACAGGCAGCTCACCCCTGAATCGTGGAATGGTCTGTGTTGGAAGGGACATTAAAGATCCTGAAGTTCCACCCCACCATGCCATGGACAGGGACACCTTTCCCTAGACCAGATTGCTCACAGCCCCACCCAGCCTGGCCTAATACCCCACCTAATCCTGCCCTCTTTCAGTTTGAAGCCATTCCCCCTGTCCTGTCACTACTTGCTTGTGCAAATTCCCTCTCCATCCTTCCTACAGGCTCCCTTCAGGTACTGGAAGACCACAGTTGGGTCACCCCAAAGCCTTCTCTTCTCCAGGCTGAACAATCACGGTTCTCTCAAACATTCCTTGGAGGAGAGGTGCTTCAACCCTCTAATCAACCTGATGACCCCCTAATCAACGTGAAAATTATAACTGAACACACTTTGGAAGCCACTCAGGGAGGAGAAATAAAGATGTACATATCCACAGCAAAAAACTATGGAGAGATATTTTATATTCCAAGTCAGGAAAAGAGAGAGTGGGAACCTTCCAAAATCATCCATGTTGAAGAAATACTTTCATAATATTTTCTTTGCTGCATTTTAACCTGGATTTTTTCCTCATATATCTGTTTTTTTAAAAGCAAAAGGAATCTTTCTCTTGCAGTAACACACATAGCCCAATATTTGGGCTTACTCTTAAACACACCAAAGCCAAAGAATTATTGAACGATTGTGGCAAGCACTAGAAAACTTTCTATACAGGAAGTCTCCGGAACTTGAGGAAAAAGTTACTTTTTAGGAAGGAAAAAAAAAGAGAGCAGCTGTGAAAAACCATAATATTTCAATCTCATGTACTCTTTATAACTGGTCTCCATTAATGAATATTTTTCATTTCGCACTGTTTTGACTAGCTATAAAGAAAATTTTAAAAATCAAAAGGTATGCCAATTCTTAGCAGCTTTTAAAGACATCCACAAAGAAAAACATGCCGAATGACTGTGATCCCTGTCCAAATTGATTTCTGCAAATATCCATGTGACATTACAATGAATTTCATACTGAAGTGGTTCTGCAGGATCTTCCACAGGGTAGCCTGCAGACACTGAGTTTTTCCCCCCAAAAATATGGTTCCCATCAGACATTTCACAGGCTGAATCAGGCTCCAAAACACCAAGCCAACCAGATGATCAGTTTGGGCCAAGTTGCCCACTTCCTGGAAATGTAAACAACTACAGGGCATGTCCCAGAGCAGCCTCCACAACAAATCGCCTCAAGCTGTCAATACTGGGCTGGAATTATTAGCTCAGATGCTCTGCTGTTGAGTTTCTATATAATAAATTTTTTCCCACCACATTCTTTAGCATTTCATTTAGTAACTACACTCTTGCTTTCACTTATTAACCCTGGGTAATAGAGAAGTGACAGTAGATTTTACACTGGTCTCATAAAGTGATTTGCTGAAGAAAAGGAAGGCATACTTTTCCTTTTACATAGCTGATTTGCTTCTGTGTGATGGCTGGTTTGCTGTCCACAAGAGTAAATTTCTTGGGGGAAAAAGGTCAATGAAAAAAACCACACTGACAGCAATGGTTAGATAAAGAATGTAAAAGAATCAAGAACAGCCATGTTTGTCCCATATCATGAGACTACAACACCTTCAGTTTATATTTGCTGTTATTTTGAGGAATGTTGTGGTCAGGGTGCAGACCAGTGCTTGTACTGTCTACCCATCAAACACTTGTATTTGCATTTTGGTACTTATCTCCACTTCATTCAATGTGTTTTCACAGCTGCTCCCTTTTGACCTCAAACATTGTCCACGGGTACCCGCTAGAGAACCTGCTATGCATACAGGAGCATTACTTCTAGATGAATTTTCCTTTATCTATTTTTTTTAATTGCAACACACGCTCAAATGCAAATAAAAGCTGTTAGACCTTGAGCAGCTTCCGGTCTTTTTCAGCAGGATCCTCTATTTCAGGACAGGGGAAGAAGCCAGGGAAGGGAGTGAATGGGCTGGCCTTTGGCCTGCACGCTCCTGAGACAGCACCGATGAGGCTGCTAATGCTTCGAAGGGAGGAGACCACATGTGGGGGCAGGCAAGGGTCACTCAGGAGCTCCGTGAGCAGGTTCCGAGCCTCTATCAGCACCGAGAGATCCGCTCCACTCCCACTGCCAGCGCTCTGCAACACATGGAAACGCTGAAAACTATCGGCATGCCAAAACACTTCACGCTATTCTCTGTTTAAAGTATCGTGTGCATTGCAAATTTAGCAAAAATAAAATTTTTTAAAAATCAATGCAACACAATTTCTTTTAAAGAAAATATATATAGCCATTCAGACAGCAGTGTCTACACAATAAAAAGAAATCCACAATTCAACATTATCTTTCAGCTTCCTTTTCTCTATTTGAAATCTGTTGGCAATTTTTAAATCTCACTTTCATTACTTTGTCTCAGCATTAAACTTACTATTCTTTCTCTTCCAACAATATCAACACATTTTGGCAGTCAAACTGTTAGAGCCCCTTACAGAGGTACAATTTCCACAACCTCATAATTTTTATTAACCCTGACTCTACTGAAAGAAGTTAGAAAAAATTTATCCAAACAGAAGTGATTCATTTTAATTTTGCATAATTCTCTGAACAGGAACAAGAAGAGCTTACTACAATATAAGAGACAAAGGGAAAAAATAGGTAAATACAGCATCAACATAAGAACTGAAATTTGACAGTTTGAACAGTTTTGATATCTGTACTCAAATCACATTTCACAAAAAAAAAAAAAAGTAAATTCATAATATACTGACCTGGTAATAGGGCTTGTACCATTGCTTCAAATCCCAATCCCAAAGTATCATCTGTGAAGATTAAAAAAAGGAGAAAAGAAAAGATTAATAAAAAGGTAATGTGTAAATGGTAATTAACGGGTAAAGGCAATTAATAAAAGGTGATGTGTTAATGTTGAAAAACAGCAGTGGCATAAATTTTGATTATGTGATGCAAAGGGAAATGTCTCTCCCTTTGTTGTTTCATATGTGATTTGGGCCATATTCTCAGTTAATGCTCTCCAGCAAAAGCCCTAAAGAAGAGTTTAAAGAAATTGCGTGCAACAGAGATATTGTGATGACAGAATAATATGGCCTTATTTCAATATTTTTGGATTGTTCATAAATCATTCAACGTACACATTAAATTCGATGGTGATGCTGCTTTCCTGCTCCTATTCACTTCAACATAAAAAAGCAAATCTAGCCTAAAACCTCCAAAATATTTTTTCTTTCAGAATCATTCAAACAGAAGCATTTTTTGTAAACACAGCAAAGAAAGCATTACATTAAATCATGTACTTTTAAAGGGGGCAAAAATCTCTCCAAAGAGGTTAAAAATTGGTATTTTTTAAAAGATTTTCTTGCAGGAGGTTTTGTTAGGCTTTGCTTGAATATGGCTACAAAGCCCCATGTTCTGAATAACCTCACTAAACCCACCAAACCCACAAAAGAACGTCAGCAACACAATCTGAAGATGCTATCAGCTTCAAGTACGTCAACAGCACTCACTTAATTTGTCTTTTATACTGACAAAAAATGAAAACAACATACAAGAAATGAAATTCAGATGTCTGTTCTGTTTCAAAAGCTTTCAGTCTTCATGACTTCTCGACAGATTCTAATTACTCTTTGATAAATTAATCCATTTGCAAAATACGTATTCACAAATTAAACATAGCTTTTCACTCTTTTACATTGCTACAGAGCACAAATAACATGCCAATACCCCACTTGGTAATTAATATTTTGCAATCCTGAAAGCTCTTCTGCTTATTTTTACAGGTGAGAACTAGGTATGTTTTGTGTTCCTCTGGCACTAACAGCATTTCCATGGAGAAAACACAACGTTCCAGTCTGGTGCTTGTCCAGAGGAAGGTGCAGAAAGTGTCAAAAAAGAAACACAGGTGGGGACGCGTCAGCAGTGCCCGGGCAAGGGAGGCACTTAAAGGCACTTTTTCTCCTCAGCTGTCTTCACAGAGATGCCACTAAACTGTGTTTAAAGTTAATAGTTATGACATCTGCTTGCTAAGAAAACTGAAGAGATCAACCACGAAGCATGCGCTTGAACTGGGAGTAAGTTGTGCTCTATCAGCAAATCATACTGGGTAATACTGGGTAAAGCAAGCAGATCAAAATCAAGAATTAAGAATTTAGGTATTTGAGAGTTTTGGGGGATTTTTTAAGTGAGTAATCTAGCTACCATGTCTTTTTTTTTTTTTAACTGTTTGTCACTGACAAACAGTAAGATAATGACCAACATTCTGTGGCCATACCCATTTTGCCATGATGCATTTGGTTTCAGCAACATCTTGCCAGACTGGGTTGTTTCTTTTCATTTGTTTGTTTGTTTGGGTGGTTTCATTAAATTTTCTTCATTGCGAAGCGTCTCTTTCTAGACTGACGTTGCCTTACTGTATTGAACATCAGTAAATCTTTTGGTTTCATTCTGTCCCCGCACACAGAGACTGCATTAATCTGCTTCATTAACTTTTGCCTCAATCAGCAGCAGAGATCAGCTGTCCACATGGGTTTTGTTAGTTGTATTAGTAACCTTTGATACTAATGGGCCACAGAGTTGCGTCAGCTCGCTAGGATCGTGCAGCCTCCATTAGGGGACACAAAAGAGGTTTTCCTCTCAGAGTATTTTATTTTTCTTTTGAATATGTGGTATGTTAGCTGATTTTATTTGTCTGCTACAAATGAGCTCACAATAATAATAAAAAAACCTTAACTAACAAACAAAATACCAAACCCCTAAACATCTTGCTTACTCCAGAATGTTTCTGAACCAAATCATTTACTGCAACTCCTTTATTCATCCTTTAAACAACATGTACTCATACACATTCACATAAACTATGATTTTGGGGGTCAATCTTTGTGACAAAAAAGGTTCAAAACCTTCCTTTTGGTTTAAGCCCTGCTGTAGTAAATAAATGGGTTCCAATGACCCATGCTCACCCAGTAAACACAAGGCAGAAAAATCTTCCAATCTACTTGCAATGCAAATAATTGTTTGATATTTTAAATGACGGGGCATAACTTTATGCAGTTTTATTTAAATGAAAAATTTCACAGCTTGGATTAATCACTGAAAATTTTCTGTTGTCATTTTAATCAGAAGATTTAAGCTTCTTCACTGATACCAATTTTACAGCAAAGAAAATAAAATAATTTTGAAATAAATAGAACTTCAGTTTACTTGTACTTTGCTATCAGATTTTTCTTTAATTCATTATATATCACCACGAATTAGAAGCTATATCTCCTGAGAGAAGACAAGGCAGTTTATTAACACAGACAGCAGCTACCACAGCCTGTCACATTTTCAGGGGTCATTCCACATGCTACACATCAAAGTAATTAAAATGAACTGATGAGAAGTTCAGGTACAAAGTAGGAATCTCTGCTGCTAAGCACGACTGGAAAAAAAATGCAGAACTCTATAAACAAGGAATATTTTTCCACGATAAATCCGACTTGGTACATCTCTGCACTAAGCAAACCCCCGCAGGTTAGTAGCAGCGAAAGGGGGGTTACCTTTCCTTAGGTGCTTAGAAGGCACCACAAGATGGCACTCAAAATCCAGAAAGCCTCCCCCACAAAAACAGCTTCTGGAGAAAGTAGCAGAACACAGCACGATATTCCTTAACACACCTTCTGCAGAATTGCCAGGGTTTGAAAGACAAGCATGGTGACAATTTTAAAGGTTGACAGGTGATAAATTCTGTTTCTCCGTTTAAAGAATTATTTTCTCCTTTGCACTAAGAAAATCTTATTCTGTCTCTCACTACCTACCAGACTTAGTTTAAGTAGCCTAACTCCTTGCATTGCAAGTTAAATCTGGAATACAAAACAAGGAGCATTTCTGGCATTTTTTTTCCTTGAGAGCTTAGCAGTCTAAGTTTTATTTCATTACTGTGCATCAACAAAAGTTACAAAGTATTCCCAGAGTCACACTAATCTTACAACAGGAGTAAAAAGACACCCTTTATTTTGACCTACTGTGAACAGACCCAGAGACCTTAAAATAGGTCTTAGGCAGAGCCTCAGCAATTTCTGATTTTGCAACCATGAGACTTGTTGCAGAAAGATCTGTACTCTGTAATACTAAGATTTTGTAATCCATTGCACATAACGTTCTTCCCTCACCTCCTCCATCAAGAAACACCTTATCTAGGATGGACTTGAGTCATGAAAGTTCCAAGCTGCAACTCAGACCTCTGCTCAGTAACTCGCGCACTTTCGGCTTTGAGCGTCCATGGTCAGCGGCAACATTGCAGCAATCACATTGGAGCCCCTCTGAAAATCCAAATTCAGTGGGCTCTGATATTGCAAATGAACCTCTGAAAGGTGGCAAATCTACAGCCATTCCCACCAGAAATGCGTATAGGACATTACCAGTCAGATTGGAAGAGAAGTTCTCATTCCAAGCCCAGAGTCTCCCCAGTTAATCCAGAGAGCCATGAACACTCTTTCCTAATTTTGTATAATTGCCTGACAAGCTGGTCAGAGGTTTGAAGGACAGCTTCAATACAAAATAGCTTCAAATAGGGAAAAAAAAAAACTAACCAAAACAAAAACCCACACATGCACCACACCTTGTTCTGTAACAGTCAGGGTCTGTATTACTTTCAACTATAATAATTGAATCTATTTAGTCTCTGAAATAAATTTCAATGTGGCTAAAAGAAGACAAGGCAGCTTAGAGAACCCCTTTAAGTACAAGTGACTTTTCCCTATTTGGCCATCATCAGCCAGCATAGGTCAAACTGAAACTTGTCACTCAAAACAGCCTAAGAGCCTCAAGAGAATTAATTTGCATCTCTGAAAACAAGTTTTTAAATGTTAAAAAAGTTGTTAAAGCTCAACAAATTCTCCCCAAAGTTGCTGTTCTGAGCAATGAACACTGTATTCTGTACTATGGGTGTTCAGTCAGATCTTGGGAGATTTTAAATACCTGTCACTTAGAGGATATATGGAGAAAAAAAAAAAAAAAAAAGACAGTAGGCATCAGGCCTGCTTTCTCAAACCATAAAAACAATATTTCCATGTACTTCAGAAGAAATCTCATGCTACTTGAACACAAGGATATCAACCTAAACATCACCAAAGCTTAAGGACAGCACTGTGGCAAAGCACACATCATTAGCAATACCAGAAGCATGTTAAAAAAATAACAAGGTAATGGTGACAGAGGCCTTCCCTAAACCAGCTTCAAGCTCCAGCAGCAAGGCAAAGCTGCTTTTCACAGAAAAAAAGGCAGTAACTGCTCCTCTGAGAAGTTTATAGTCTAAGCAAACTAAAAACAGACGAGAAATGGGAGAAGACAATCAAGGCAAACCAGCAGGGCTTCAGGGGGTTTGTTGGGTTTTTAATTCCTGTTCCATAGGAAAGGTTATCTTTCCTGTGGCAGCGCACCCAGCGGTTCCAGGGCCAGGAATAGATGCGCCTTTCAGAAGAGTTGATGCCATGGAGGGTGGAGGCTTTTTACATCTTCTTTATACAAATAACACAACTCCATTTGTCTAAAGATCTGTTTGAGGAGCACTTTCAACTTCCAAAGGCTTAAGCATGGTAAAAGAGTATGGATTTTACTTTTGTCAAGCTATAAACGACTGAAACTACGATAAAAGTGCACTAAGCATTTTTAAACCTTTTAAAAAAAATTTAATCTTAAAATATATTCGACTAGACAACTGTGCAATAATGTTTTATTAATAATTTAACTTATAAAATACAAAATTATATCCGCTTAGTTACCCTAGAATTATTTGTTTGTGACAAGTTATAGTAAGAACAATACTAATGCTTATGCAGAGGTTTAAAATACACAGCTACCAAAAAAAAAGAAAGTTTCAGTGCTTTAGAAATCTAAAAATCTATTTTGAAAGCTGAATAAAACCAACGCTATTCTCCTTTTCCCAAGCTGAAACATGCACACTAAGGCCACACACAATGTTAAAATTTCTATCATTACTATATGACTCCCTACACCTAAATAGGATTTCATGTCACTGATGATACTTTTTAAGAGATCCAATGTATGCTTTAATGCCCATAACAAAAAGAAAACTTGTCCTATTTGAGAACATCCGTTCCATTCCATGCTCCAAAATTATAACGGAGAAAAACGAGCACAAAATTGAGTTTCTACTTCTGACTGAGTCTTTCATTGATCAAATATAAAGGATTCCTAGTTGCCAGTAGCATCTGTTTGACACCATTAGGCATTAGCTCCGTAAATAAGTATTTCCATAGCAACCAAGCATAGAATTAACTAAACAATGAAACCAACACCACAGCAACTTGATTCAGAAATCAACTCTGCAAAAAATCACCTCATTCAAAAGCCAAATTCTACAACTAGATAAGAAATAAATTTATTGCAAAATATGAAAAAGATTGTTACATACCCATTTCTTTTCATGACTGCCTTTCAAACAAGATTGATCCATTGCTTTTATTTCCAGATTAGTCTTTTGTAGCAGCTTACAATCAATTACCGTTTTTTATCCACGTAATTTAATAATGCAAAAAAAAAAACCCAGAGCATTTTATAATCTTGAAGCCTTAGGGGTCTTATTTATTATTAGAGGTCTTTTCCCTCTCTGTAGAAAAGGTAGATGTTGAAAAAAAGTATGTTAATAAGTAGTTAAATTTTATACAGTATGAACTAAAGGTGATGCAACCAAAGAATGAGTCTCAAAGTAGAGGCAGCATTATTTAGATAAAATAGACAACGTTTTGTTGTGAAATCCTGCAGGCCAAAACAGCAGCCACTTGCTGTGATCAAGACAAAATGCAGCCCTCAGTACCATACCCTGGGCATTTAGAATCATCATGGTATTTCTCCACTCCCTAAACCTTCCCATGAAAATAAACGGAAGAGGGGAAAAAAACCTACGGTATTTTTGGAACCCTAATACTTATCACTTCCTGACTCTATACACAATTTATTTATCCAAGGGTGTAAAATGGCCAATGGGTTGTGAAGTCTGCAGATAGCCACAATCTTTGAACAGAAGCTGTGTGTGCTTTCATGGTTCTGAGGTTTGGACACATATCCTGACGGAAACAGTCACATCCCCTGTCCAACGACTCAGTTGTTGACTCTGCTGCAGTCTTTTATGAAAGACATTACTTTTGCTTTTTTAAGAGCCCTAAAATCTTCCTTCGATGGAAAGAGATTCACTTCTTCTTAATTGCCTTAATTAACACTCTTCTGTACACTAAGTAGTACCTGCAATATATTTGGCTGGGCACGTAAGAACAACACTGGATCATGCAGGTGTCTCGCCACCACAATGTTTCCAGCAGACTCCAAGTATCCTGCTCTCCCTTGCAAATAACAAATCTTAGACAAGAGCTGCACCTAAGTAAGCTTTAATAAGCCACTTTAAAGTTTTCACAAGCTTAGTTACTATTTTCAGTAGCTTTGCCCTCAGCACAGATACAAAAACAGAGCAAAAATGCTCCAGTGTATGCTAAAGCTTCAAAGAAGCCTTGAGCAAGCTCATTCTTACAGCTAATACTACTCCCTGCAGGCAGATTTTTTTTTTGTTTGGCTGGGGTTTTGTTTCTTTTTTCACATGTTTGTTTCATTTGGTTTTTTTTAAAAAGACATGCTACTTCTGCTTTTGTACCCAGGAGTATCAGCAGGACAGCATCTACTTTGTCTGCTGTAGAAAGTTCTCAGTTCTTATTGCCTGTTTTAGTTGATCTGATCATCTTTTTTAGATATATTTTTTAAGATCTTTAAACATTTCAAAAAGGTTCTAAAAGGTAGAAAGTTGAGGGTTTTTTTCTTATTATGTAGGTAATGAAAAAAAAAAAAAACTGTCTAAAACCACACTTAGATCATTTCCTGTTCCTTCTAGGTTTTGTCAGACTTGCACGTCAGAGTAAAGGCCAACCAGTAATTTATGACAACTGGGGGAGGGAGGGCAGAGGGGGGGAAAAAAAGCCTGCTATGTGCAGATCCTTTAATTGCCCATTATAAGCATTTTCCTTTGGAGCATGTGGTTCTAATCACCATCAAAGGAAAGCAATAGTGCTAGGTGGATTACTGCTCTGCTCCGGTGCAGTTGCTTTGGTGTTCTGGCATTCTGCACCACTTTTACTGTCATCCAAAACCCAAAGCCCCTTTTTTTTTTTAAAGTGGTGTTTATTTTGCAGAAAGCAAGATCTAGAAATTGCTCCCCAAACATCCTTTTCCCATTTACCTATTGGCATTATTTTACAATTATACACAGTAAAAGCCTTTACTGCTGTGTTGACACACTGTTAATGCATCATGTTGGAACAGACAGAGGGAAAACATCACATTTTATCTTCCTTCAATAGAAGGATGTGCAAAAATCTTATGCTGAAATATTTTACTGCATGCTGATGTATGCTTAATGCAGTAACTAGAAACACTAAGAAATGAACCAATTTCTCCTTTTCTCCTTCTTACAACTTACATTTTTCAATCAATTGATGTTTTTCCACCTATTACCCTGAAATACAGGTTTGAATTTTTTTATTTTTTTTCTTAACAGCAAAGAGAAACTATTCCATAGGAACACAAGTGGGTTTTGCAGAATTCAGCTGAAAAGGGGGGATACTGAATTTTTCACTCAGAGTTTTCTCACAAATTTTCTCTGTAAAATCTCACACATATGTATAAAATTACTTATATTTTCCTCTCTCCCCATTCCCTCTCTAATACAAGAAGCGTAAAATTAAACTGTATAACTCATTTAGTGAAAAATTACCACAAATCTGAGAATGGTTAGCATCAAATGAATTAGACCAAATGATCATCTAGTTCAGTATCTTGTCATTAGCTAAGGATATTCTTAAGTAAACAGCAACAAAGCCCAAGAAGCCATATGTTACAACATATATTTCATGAATATCACAGAAGTCAGAGGATTTTTCACCTTTGTCTCTCTCAGACCTAACATAATGTTCCAACATCACACACAAAAGCATTTCAGAAGTTAAATGCAGATTTTGCAAAGTTCCCTTTCACTGTGGATCCGTTGCACAGTGAGGAAGCAAACAACCAGCAGCACTTTCATGCAGCTCACCCACTGAACAATTTGTTTTTGCAAAAGCTCCGAGTTGTTCTCCAGCTGACTTCAGGCACAAGACAAATTTTTTCAGACTATGAGGCTGCATTTTCATATCCCTCAGGCTACTTCAGGGACACAACAGCAGAACAAACCTCTAAATCACTGAACACCGGCACTTTTCACTTGATTCTGTTAATTGCCATCTTCGGGGGATTTTTTTTGGCAAAATTGCCGCAGGGTACAGTCTTGACACAAATGAGTGTTTTTTTCTTTCAATGACTTGAGGATGACCCAAAAAGAAATATTAGAGGGACTGGAGTTAGAGAAGTAAGCTGAAAGAAGCTGGTCAAGATGCCAAAGAAGATATTATGTCATAAAAGAAAGCAAATATTGCTGCAGTGCTTTGGTTGGAAGTTATACACTGGGGCTGAACTGACTCCATCCTCAGTTGCTGAAGCTAAAGACTTAAAAGCAATAATTTAAAGCCAGATGAGAATATAATTATGAGGCTGATTACAAGAGCAAATACGTTAGTGAAAGTTAAATCAGTATTAAGAAAATTTATCTTAATGGACAAGTTTCTGGTTGAAGTGCCAGGAAATACAAGATGATATCTCTTAGGGGGAGAAAAATATTGAAACTCTGAAGAATGTAATACAGATTGCTCTCAGTAAGAGAGGGGAATGCAAATTGCTGCATTCTACAGAAAGTGCCAATTTACTTTTCTCTAATGTATTCATGGTAAGTAGTACTTTAGTTGGCAGCTTTGTAAGCAGCTGAGAAAAGAATCAAATGACAGCACATTTGAAAAAAAAGCAAAGCATATTCCTTTTCCCCACATAGTAACACTGTGATGCTGTTCTAAATAAAAAAAAAAAAAAACCAAAAAAAACCCAACAAGGATGCCTTTCCACTTGTAGCATTAGGTGATGACTAACTTAAACAAAATTACTTGGGAAGATCCACTTTGTGCCCAAAATGCAAATCTTGCATAGATACTTGTTCATCTTACATGTGCAAAGTGAACAAAGGAATTACCACCACCAGTATGGAGAGTCACAAACATCGTTGCACCTTGCCTCATGATCAATTCATCAAAGAAAATATGCAGTCAGACTGCTCTGGTAGTGGCTACCATTGACTAATATGGTGAAAGAGTTCTCTGTGAAAATACTGAAGGCTCAGATTTCAGCTATAAGAGGGGAAAAAGATTCCCAACCAGCCTCAAACTCCAGAAGTCATTGTGAAATACTGTGGGTTTAATAAGGTTTAGTAGCACACCCTTCTTAACGTGATTCCCTTTATGTAGGTGTGAACTGAATTTCACATTCTGCTAATGTGGTAACTAGAGGTGCCTTCCACAATCATCATTTCCTAAATCAGATATTCTTTTTTTCACTGGCTTTTCACATATGTTCCATTCTGCTGTTTCAACTATCACAGGACTCTCACACAGTTAAAGACACAACTGTGCAACCTACTAAACACAAAGGTAGTGGAAAATTGCATCCAAAAGCCTATTTCCATTCCATTGTTTTGATTTACTCTCTAAGCTACTTTGCTACCCTATCAGTAGAGCACAAGTTACAGTTACCTACAGCATTCTTATTGCAAAGGTTTTTAAGTACCATCAAGTCAAAGCCTAGCACAAAAAAACAGGGGAAAAAAATTTATGCTGACTTGTTCCCTAGTTTTGTTTCTATGTTTTCCCACAATTTTGATGAGCGAAATCCTGATCCAACCTCCCCCGAACTAAAAGAAAATATTTTTTAAAAAAATCAAACTTTTGTTTCTACAACACAGGATGAGTAAAATCATTACCCAAAACTCCCACTCCCCTGCAAAAGAATAAACTTCTTATAAATGCCCAGACTCAACAAAATCTCTTTTTTGCCTTTCATTTTGGTAGCAAGACTCAGATGGAGAAACTAATATGAAAGAAAGAGGTCAAGATGGGTCAAGTGTCTTCCAGTGCCTGCAAGATAATGACAGCTTGCCAGTTTTCCCTATACAAGCAGAAAAGCATTGGAATCTTCTTTTAAACTGAAAGACAATTTTAGCAAAATCATCACAATAGTGAAAGTTACATAAACATCTACAGAGAACAACATTGGCAGTGAGAATATAATTTGCCATTTGGGACAAGTATTACTTACAATAAAGTTGCAGTGTAGAATGCCCAATAAATCCATCAAATTTTATAAATGCATGCAAAGGAACTTTTCCTTGGGGAACGACACTAATTTTTTTGTTTCTCAGCCTTTTTTAACAGTGTTTAATGTGTTTGCTATGAAATCTCTTTCAGACTGTGTTTTCAAAATAGTTACTAATAAGACAAACCTAAAAGAAAGAAACTTACACTCATCTGTGACTAATTCTATGTTCTTATCAACAAATTCATCTCTCAACCAGCATCTCATAGAACTTGCATATGTTTTGATTTATTTTCTGCAAAGCAGAAAAGGGGAAAATACCAAGAATTTTAACCATAGAAAAACAATAGGATGCCAAGACTCCCAGCATTATCTGACTAGAAAAATACTATCCCAGTGAGAAAAGCAGGAAAGCTTTGACAAAACTTATCAGACCATTTTAATTTGCCATTCTATAAAAGAAAAAGTCCCCAAAACCTCATAATCTTTATTAAAAAGGCAAATATTTATATAGCTTGGGGGTTTTTAACTAAAAGCTGTGCACCTCATGATTTATAAACAAAGTTTCTTCCAATTCAGGAATTATAATTTTACATATAAAAATATAATCTGCAACATTTCATTATTTAATTTAAACTGATATGAAGCAATTAGAATTTTTTCTCTATTTGAGTGTCTTTAACATATGAGTTTACTTATGACATCCAAAATATGTATTTCAATCAAATACTCTTGCAAAGCACATACTAATTAAAGTAGGAGAATGTCTGGACAAAACAAATATTCAGGTATTTAATCATTCCAGTAAGATAAGATTTTATTGTAGGAACCTTCAAAGGAATAAAATCTGTACATTGTGTTAAAATCAATCACAAACTATGTCTTGTACCATAGGATCAGAAAATGACGGCTACACCACCAGCTTTTAAAATTATCCAGAAAAATGTGAGGAAAATGTCAGAAAACTTGGATAGAAATTTGGGGATGAGATAAGGACAGAACCCTACAAAATTAATTTATAGCTACACCATGTAAATGTAATATTGACCAAATCAGTAGGATTTTCTTCACTAATACCTTGCCAAACAAATCTACTGGACTTTTTGAAACAGGCTGCACACACCAATAAAAGTGGACCAGCCAGTCAGTGTGCTTTGATTTAAAAACCAAACACAAGCAAAACACAATGAACAATTTTGATATGGTCTGCCTTTAGTGATCCTGAAGAAATTACATTTACATGGGAAGAAAGGAATGGCTCTCCTCAGGATGAGTGATTTGTTAACACATAAAAAATAAAGAATGAGAGTAGAATGTTCACAAAAAATAAAATAAAAAAAGCCCAATAGGTACTTCCTCAAAGATTCAAGCTGAGATCTATCCTAATCAGCCCACTCAAAATGAATTTCAAGAGCAATAGATGTCTAAAGTGTCAACATGCATTGACAACACAAAATTCCTGAGGATATTCAGAAATAGAGTTGATTGTGAAAAAACAGCAATAGGCCTTAATATAGTGATTAAATAGGAATAAAACCTTGCTGAAATTCTGCACTAATGAGTAAATGCTGAGAAAAAAAAAATTAAAATATTTATATAAAAATCTGGGCTTGTATTACAGCAGTAACAACCAGAAAAACATCTTGGAGTCAATTGCTTCAGCCCAATTCTCAAAGATGCTAAATGAAATATTAGAAAAGGAACATCAAACAATACAGACAAAACAACATCACTGCATAGATCTGAGCAACACCCACAGTCCGAGCTGCAGAGAGACAGAAGTATTGAAGAAATAAAAAAGGGCAGGCTAATGAGAGAAATCAAAGGGATGGAGCAGCTTCTACTGTGAGGAGCTGCACAGGCTGTGAGACTGGGATCCCTCAAGCGTGAGGAAAACAGGGATTATTACAATGCCCTGTAGTTACCAGTGGCATGGAATGGTTGGTCTGTGCTGTTCACAGGCTCTAGAATGGGGGCCATGTAATTAGACCATCTGGCAGCAGGCTTAAAACACGCCTAAGGAGGTATTTCTCACACACTACATAAATAAATTATTGCAGTAATTGCTGCTGGTTTTTACAGGAAAAAAAATGCAACCAAAGACGTTAAAAAACTTCACACAGACTCATCAATCCATGGCTACTCACCACAGCCCCAATGTATCCTCTAGCTAAGGATGACAAAACATGGCAGAGAACCCCAGAAGGGAAAGAGCCACTTCTGAAAGGAATGCCACTACTGACTATTGCTAAAGATAAAAAGCCTGGGCTTGATATTATCTCCAACTAATGTAAAGAAATTAATTATAAAAATGGGCCCATCTTAGAAATCTTCCTAGTTGCACAAAACTGTACTGTTCTTTATATCCTTGGGAAGTTTCCTAAAGAGGCTTATAGAATTGCTCCTCTTATCCATTTCTGTCTGAAATAGAGATCTCCAGGCTTTTTCTGTAAATCTCAAAGAATTATTCAGGTTGGAAGGGACCTCTGGAGATGGTCCAGTCCTATGCCCTTGCCAAGGCAGGGTCACAGGAACAGTGACACAGGAACACATTCAGGTGGGTTTGGATGTCTCCAGAGAGGGAGACTCCATGGCCTCCCTAGAGCAGCTGTTCCAGTGCTCTCCCCCCTCACTGAAAAGTTCTTCATTTTGAGGTGCAACTTCTTGTGCTTCAGTTTTTGGCCATTGCTCCTTGTTCTGTCCCTGGGCACTACTCAAAGAGTCTGGCACCATCTTCTTGACATCCACCTCAGAGATATTTACATGCATTAATGTGATCCCCTCTCAGTCTTCTCCTCTCTTGACTAAATAGGCACAGCATTCTTCCTCCAGTCTTGCAGTTCGGAATATTCTTCCCTTCTCCCCACCCAAGATGCTGCCAAGGGCAGCAACAGTCTCCTACTCCACCCAGAGAGTTCCACATGACCCACTCATTCACTTTAAAAGAAATATACTTTTATAAAATATATATTATCCACCTGATTTGTTTATATTATGGCTCAGATATTACTTAATCAATCGGCTCCTTTTGCAGAATAAATGACATTAATGATCTAGCCCTCCTCCAGCAATAACTAAGTTGGTGGCTTCTTCAAAACTTAAATACACAACAGATCAAACAGCTTGGGAAAGCCTAATCACATTCCTTTTCAGGCTGTCTATATTTTTATATACACATATGCATATACATCTGTCTATGTACACATGTATATCCACACAAACTCTACAGAAAAGGGTCTATAAAGCTCTTTAACACATATCATTGCACTAACAGTATTATCACCTCTGACATGCTACAGCATCAGCAAACTAAGTAACACAAACGAAGAAACATTAAAACATTACCTTGCATAATGGTCAGAAAATGCATGGAAAAAGTAAGCTACAGAACTTTTGCTTTTTCATGCAATGCATCTCATCTCTTTTTTTTCATTACACTTTCAAAATGCGAACATCTGTCAGGCAACTAAAAATAATCAGGAAGGTTCAATAGAGACAAACAGGGCTTGCAGCAGCAGAGATCTCAAGTAACAAAATGCAGCACCAAATATTAAACACAAAACTGAACCAAGTGCAGACAGCAAGGGAATAGAGCTGAGAATTTGCTTACACTGGTACTGAACTAACCAAACACATTGATCAATCTGTTATCACACATCCAATTAGAATCTAATTTTGGAGATCAGAGGAAACTGCAAGTCTAATCCGAAGATGACAGGCACTGTCACAACTGTAACTGTAAAAGGCACAGGGTACACATCTCTGAACATCATCACTGAGCAGCTTAAAAGGGCCTAAATTCAGAAAAGATTTGTAAGAATTCTTGAAGAGATCATCACTTTCCTTAAAACTGGCTAGAGACCTTCAGAAGTAGCATTTGAAATTTGAATGTGCTCATTATAACTACATTTCTAAATAAGAACAAGTGTAGTTCTTTCCCCATTCTTCATCCTCTAATAATTTTACTATTACTGATTGGAAATAAATTAGATGAGCAGTAGCAAAAGGAGAAAAGGAGGGCAAAACAGAAATAAGGAAAATATTATTGTGAGATCCTAAATTACTATTCCTTAACTCACTATGTTCTTTCAGAAGAGTTATTTAATATTTTTAAAGTATTTTACAGACTTCTCAGGTTTTCATACAAAGATCTGCTCTATTTACACAAATGCTTATTTTTTAATTTGATGGTAGTGGCTGCTGATCACATGATCCATAAGAAAGAAGAGAAAAATAAACCGTATATAGAAAAAGTTCTATTTATGCTAATGAAATTGGAAAAAAAATCTCAAACCATTGACATATAATTTTATACACCATAGACACCATTAAATAAAGACATTTTGCAGACAAAAGGTTAAAATTAGGCAGCCATTAACCCAGAAAAGTAAAAATAGATGGACAAAATCTTGTCTGAAATATATGGAAACACAGAATTATTTATTCTATGGTACCTTTTTTCCTTTACTTTTTTTTTTTAATCCTTTCTTTTCAATCTGCCTTTTTGTGCTGCCTAACTTTTCGTATTTGTTTCTGCCAAGGACAGTTAGCTGGCCAATAAGGGCAATTAGATCAGCAAGACATCACATAATTGCCATGGATTTTCACCCAAATATCATTCAGGAAGAAGCTGATGGGAAAAACAAAACAAAAAACCAAAAAGCTCTCAAATTTTGAGGCAAACAGACTTCATAAAAAAGAAACAAAAAATAAACAAACAAAAACCCCCAAAGGTGATTCACCTGAAAATTACCCACTGCATTTGCTGCTTCTTTTTTTGTTCCCGCTTTCATAGTTTTACAATAAGACCCCATTAGAGTTTGCCCTTATTTCAACCCCTTCTCTCAATCAGGCCATTAGGATTTCAATCATTCCAGGCCCACAAGGGCAGTGGTTCTTTCTGGGTCAGAGAACACAGTTACCATGGAATCACGGAACACCCTAAATTGGAAGGGACTCACCGGGATCACGGAGTCCAGTTCCTGGCCCTGCACAGGACACCCCAGAGTCACACCCTGTACCCAAGAGAATTGCCCAAAAGCTTCTTGAGCTCTGTCAGGTTGTCAGCACTGCCCTGGGGAGTGTTCCAGTGCCCAAACACTCTCTGGGTGAAATCCAAACCTCTTCCAGATACCCAGCCTAAATGTCCCCTGGCAGAGTTTCAGGCCATTCCCTGGGGTCCTGCCACTGGTCACCCCAGAGGAGAGATCAGTGCCTGCTCCTGTGCTTGCCCTCGTGAGGAAGCTGCAGATTTCAACAAGGTCTGCCCTGTCTCCTCTTCTCTGTTACACAGTTATCAGTCAGAAATGCTCATTAAAGACCCATTACTAATTCCAGGTTAAATTGGACAGGGAGGACACCCTTCTTCCTTTGGAGCTCTGTGCTGGCAGATGCCTCTGCTCCCTTGTGCTTCAATTATGCCACTGATTGCTGAAAGTATCTTTTAACACTGAGGAAAAGCAGCCACAGCAGCTTTAACAGCAGATGACAAAGCAGGATACACAAACAGTTATGAAATATTAGGCCCAGAGGGACTAATTTTATTCTTTAATTACATAAAACAGAGCAGAACATAGTAATTTCTGCACCCATCCCATAAGTACCAACTGCTTTGCTCTAGAACCTTTTTTTAATGGGAACATCTGGGTCTTATCACAAAAGTTAATTTTAGTTGAAAGAGAGAATGTGTGAATGAATGCTTTAAATATTTACTCTAGACTATGTCATATGCAGCATTATTGCACTAAATCACCTCACCTCTCCAGATTATGTGGGAGCACAGAAAGCTCATCCTCCAAAAATTAATGTTATTTTAAAAACTAATTCTGTGTTGAACAATTATAGCAAGAGAGAGTTTATATCTCTCTTCAGATTCCAACCTCCTACAGTATCTTTTGCATGGAAGATCACTGTTACACTTCAGCTCTTCCTCTCAGGAGTAAAATAAACAAATCTTGCATTTCAAGACCATCACAAATACTGGGGGGCTGAGGGATCAACATCTGCCATAACCACAAAACCTAAACTATTTAAATGCTTTAACAACTAAAAAGGAATTTATAAAAAACATCATGATAAAGACAGACAGACTTTGGTTCCGTGGGCAGTTTGTAATCAGAACTGCTCCCAAGTGCTTCACAGTCAGGCAGGAAAACAGATTTAACAGCAGTCCATGTACAAAGGCAGACTGGACCAATATTACAGATTAAAAGCTCTGACAGAGCTCAACTTAAAAGAATTGCTTCCTCAAGGAAGAAATAAGCGCTATTTTCTCCAAGATAAATTTGGTTAGAGACTGATTCTTTCTCAGAATGTATTTCCCCCACATTTATAGAAGGTCCTAACTGAGTCTGAAGTAGATTTAGAAAACTTTCCAACTTGCTACCAAAGCATGAAAGTTTAGGACTTCACTGGAGGAAATTATTGGTGTTTCCCAAAAAATCCTTTCATTCCTGGGGACAAGCCCAGATCAAATATCACATTTCTCAAACACAAACCTAATTGCAAAGGTGTACAGACATCCCACTCTGAAGCAGCCTCCATAATAAATGTGGTTCTAAGGCATGGTTTAAGTGTAAATGAGAATCTTTGAGGCACAACCTAGAAAAGATCAAAAGCAATTTGTTTAAACAGATGTTACAGTATGGGAACAAAAGACTAATCAGACAGCAAAAGTAGTAAGTTGCACAAACTTGAAATTGGTGCGTAGTTTTAAGAAACGGGGATTCTAGGATAAAATTTTTAGGATTAGCATAGTTTATGGCAGTGAAAAAGCACACAGAAAGGCAAGGTTTGTGTGATTGCCCATGGGTCCTGAGAGGGGAAGAATTTTTCCAGTCTCCAAAGCAGTAGTATGTGCACACCTATGGAATTGAACTATGGATGAAGGAGCACAATAACAGAATTCTTAACTAGAAGGAAGTTGCACAAGTCTCATGCTACTCTTTAGAAGGAGTTTTCTAGGATTCTGGCTATAAAACTTCTACCTGTGAGCATAAACTCCAGAAGAAAAATGTTACAAAAACTTGAGTAGACCATTGAAGTTTTCCTGTTGTATGCTATTCCATTTCTTCTCCTGCTACAGCCCTTACTGCATGCTCTTACTCTCATTATATAAAGGCTATTTCCTCTTTCTCATATAACTTTTTTTTCCACCACCTTCTTTCACATAGACAGCATCACCAATGGTCTTTTAACAGAATTTAACATTTTCATGCTGCTTATATTGTAGTGTCTGCATTGTCCTACAATTCTTTTTGAAAAATAGAGATGACTGTAAAACGTGCTATTTAGACACTTCCCAAGAAATTTAGCAGGGTGTGCAAATCCCACTTTGAAATATCATCTCATCAGGTTTGCTCTCACAGAATAGTTTGAAAAAAGTAGCAATGCCCTAATTTATGGGTGCTTCTCTCACCAGCCATCTGCCTCAAGCAAAACAGCTGCCAGTGATGCAAGCTGGGAAAGTGGCCAACCTGGCTCACGTGCAACTATATACCCAATAGAGCAATTAATAAGTCACAAAACAGTGCCCAATTATGCAAGAATTTCTGAATCTTGGGGCTCAGAACAGGGTTGAGAGAGCATGAGACAGCCTGAAGGAACTCTCAGCATTCAACTGTACTGTATGGATGCTCCAGCACCACCTGATCTTCCCTTCCTAGTAGGTTTCTTCAAAAAAAATGAACCCAGATGCCAATATTTAAATTGCAGGAAATATCTTAAATAATTGCTTAAGCCCCAAGACTCACATAATGCTACTTTTCATTTAAAAAGCACAGGGTACTTATTCATGAAAAATGAGTCAATAACGATTTACTCAAGTGACATTATTCTACCCTACTTATGCAAGCAAATTAGAACATTTTTTCTATTGTCTTCTTCCA
This sequence comes from Melospiza georgiana, assembly GCF_028018845.1. Classification (NCBI taxonomy): domain Eukaryota; kingdom Metazoa; phylum Chordata; class Aves; order Passeriformes; family Passerellidae; genus Melospiza; species Melospiza georgiana. Next base: position 18,667,846 of record NC_080435.1, read on the forward strand.
AATATCACCATCTGAGTTTTGTGTATTTTGTTTTTAAAAAGAATTAATAATTTGAAATTTAATAAAGAAATCCTCTCCAGACACAAAATGAAATGCAGCCAGGGTTATTTTTTGGCAGGTAGAAAGCAAGATTCAAGCTGAGCACATCTGAGGAAATTTTGACAGTTGTGTCATTTCAAATTAATTTTTCAATGCTCTTTTGTTCACAGCAAGTTTTACTAATTGTAAAAATATAAGAAAATTAAGGTCTACACATGTTTCAGTCTCTGGGGCTTCCATCAGGAAGAAATCAGGCTATGTTAGAGCTAAAAAGATTAGTCTACACTTTGTGTTTTGTCAGATTAACTGGAGGAGCTGTGTATTATGAGACTGTCTCCAGGTTTATTAAAAAGAACATGGACTGATCCATATGCATAATATAAAAATCAAACCAGAAACGTGATTAAACATGTAAATAGGCCTTGTTTGGTAGTAGTTTCCTGTTTTGTTTCCTGACATATGAGGGATACTTGTTTGTCAAACTATTGTTACAGTACTACTGCTTGGCCACCATCACTACAAAAGGAGATGGTCTAAAATGAAGAATACAACTATACCTCTGTTACAAGCCCCATCCCAACATTACTTCCCCAAATAACAGTATAAATTATATTAGTTTCAAATGTAGACAAACTGAGAAGATGCCTAAAACTCTCTTACTTTCTCTCTCTCCCCTGTAAAACATGTTAAATTAATCATAAAACATAGCAAATTGTTCACACTTGCGCAAAAATAAAAAATTATCCATCATATTCTGTTAAATAGAACATTAGAAATTCATAACATCAAAATCAATATTGCAAATTTTAACTCCAAAATTGTAAGCATCTTCTAAGAGGTACATAACAGTGCCATGCTTACTCAACCAAGCTACTTGGTTCAACAAGACACTTTTAGAGTAGACAGGGAGCAGCTGGAGATAAGACAGAACCATAAAGAACTTCACCTCTTAAGGAAACCCCTGGATAAAGATGCAACAGGGAAACTCCTGCTTGATTAACTGTCACCTGCAATGAAGTTAAAGATTTACTGAAAGGAGCTCTGTTCCTTGCAGTTTTAGCAAATCTCTTGGAAAGGTCTCACTTCAAGGGAAAAAATTAAGAACCCAAAATTCAAGACTGATGTCTCAAAAGTCACGGAATAAAATATTGCGTAGAAAAAGAGCAAAGGGGGACAGTCAAAAACAATACACCAAAACATTGAAATTAAATTAAGACTGCCATGCATTCACAATGTTTGTGAGGTCTTTCTCCCACAGTAACCTCTATCTGGTAGGGCACAGACAGGATCTTGCCATGAAATCATTAATACCTGCAATCCCAAAACTTAAAGGAACTGGATCATAAGTCAAATATCTACCCCTTCATCAGTTTCTTTAAATGATGCAACATGTCCAAAAGCTAGCAAGCAAAAGGGGACAGATGTACAGGTAAATACAGACAGCTCAGACACTGTCCTGCACCCTTCTGCCTGCAAGGCAGAACCACATGAGCTTCACTCCTTTGGAAACTGAGCTAAAATACATATTATACCCCCAATATTATTTACTGAATAAACATACCTCTTCCTCCAAAGGAATTGTTCTTTCTGCACTACTAACTTCTAAAAAAGGAAATATAATAATTCAAATCTATCAGTTGCATGAATCTAGAATGATAAAGTTGTGAAAGGCATGAAAAAATGCAAGGCAACTTCCCCAGAACATTGAAGGGATGCAAAGAAGCTGTGTTTCTCCTGCCACTGCACAATCTCTCCATTCCCACATCACACAGAAATGCTGAGGCCATGGGGTTGCCCCTCAGACTCAGATAAGGTCAATATTTATCTCTGACTTCAGCTCTGGCACAGTTTTGCTACTTGCACCACCCTAAATTTAGCTTCATAAGCCTCAATACAAAGTGCACTGTCAATACTCACAAATCCCTCTGTCACCTTTAAGGAGTGAAACAAAAACAATCAAAACCTTTACAAAAATATTTAGCTAGATAACTTCACAAACTTTTATGACACAGCATTTCCCCAGCTAATAGCTGCCTTTAGAACAAAAGACCTCCTATTACCTCACTATTTCTACACAGAGGATAAAGCTGACAGGACAGAAATGCCTATTTGGGGCCTGCCATTTACTTAATAAAGTCATGGCATGAGGTACAAGCCAAGGATTGACCACTTCTAAAAAGCAGGAGCCATCTGTCACACACCAACAACCTGCAAGTGCTCCAAGGGCTTTAGGAGCATCTCCAGTCATACCAGGGCACAGTTGTGAAATTTTCCATTCCACTTCACAATGCTCCTGATTTTATGGGAAGTTTAAACCCATAAATAATCATTTTGCAGAATAAGGAAAGAAAAGAAAATGCATCTTTATGCAATATAAATGTGGTTTGTGTAATCTGTAAAAAGAGTAAGATTTCAGTTTTTGTAATGCAGTCCTTTTGGGCAAGGATCAAGTTTAACTTGAACAGTGAAACAAGTTACATGATTCCCACATAACAATAAAACTAAAATGTATAAAATGGCTAAAGAATTGTTTCCTTAATTTTTTTATCCATAATAATAACAAGCCAATTTTTTCTTTTTTTTTTCTCTTTACTCCCCCTCCTCTTCCATAAGCTCTTGTGTGTTTAAAGTTAAAACAATGACAAAGACATTTGCAGGAAAATCTAAGTGCTACAAACCAAGGAAGGTCAAAAGTGTGACGTCAGAACTGAACTTTACTCTACAATGACACCTTTTACACCTCACTATCACATTTCAACCCACAGGTTGAATGTATTTTACCTGTTTGTTTTCCAGTGTAATACCTGGTAGTTTTTAAAAATCTACAGATCTCCAGGGTCCTCTTCAACCTCAACCACTGTGATGGGCACACAGCAAGTCTAGAGTCCCAAAAGAGATCAATCAGATTTTTTAAATTTCAGAAAAATTCTAATATTTTTTCCCATCATCAAACCACTTTGTGAAAGAAAACATAAAAATGTGCTTGTATGCCCATATCTAGACACACTGAATAACTTCAAAATTGGGATAAAAGTTGATTTCTTAATGATGCTTAAATTGGAGCTTTTTGCCTTCTTTGCTTTTCTATACTAGTTATTACATTTTGAAACAAAAAATGAGAGTATATAAATACTCACTATCTAAACACAAACCAAATACAATCACTAGATATTTCCAGGGTTATGAAAGTAAACAGAAAAATCCTACAGGTTGATTTCTACATCATCAATTTCCTAATTTTAGCTAAAAATTCCAGTACCTCCTGCCACCACCCCTTTTCCTTTGTGGCATTGATCAAAAATAGGAGGGATTTTAAAAAACTACTTGATGGCTCATAGTTATTAGACCTACATGGTTCACACAATGGTTTTCCCATCCTTGAATGAACCTTTCTGAAAGCAGACTAATAAATGTCTTTCCCAAAAAAGTTCCTGAAAAACTTTCTTATTTTAAAACAGCAGCCAGAGCTTCTGATAATACTACAGATAACACCATGCTGGTCATAATTTTATACACAACTACTGTGAATTCAAACAGTGTCATTTGAAACTTTGAAAGGTCTAAGGATGCAGCCTATTTTCAAGTTACCACTCTGAAAAACTACATCAGACACCATAAATCAAATAACTCAAGAGGCTTAATGGTCTCTCTGGGCTCCTCAGCAGGGTGCTGAGGCACTGGGCAGAGGATGCTAAAGCAGCTCCTGCCTTCAGTCAGCTCAGGTAACAGCCCTGCTGCAGCAGACAGAACTAAACTCATTTAAAACCTTTTACCACAGCTCTGCCATTCCAGACACACGTCATCATGGCCATTAGGGAATTTCAGAGAGCTCCAAGTTGCCCAAATCTGCACAGTGCCACGGTTTTGTGCTGAGCTGCAGCATAAAAGGCCTGGATTTGGAAAGCAGTAAGCCCCAGATCAACACAACCTGTGGAAATGTTTCAGGGGGTATGACAACATGAGGACAACATGCTTGGATTATTGAGCACCTGATAACTAAGGGCTGATGATCTTACACCTCAAGCATGTGTTCAGTGATTCCTCTTTATGGCATCACTCCAAGCTGATTATGTACAGTGACTGTGAAACACAAAATATGTGCCCAGTGAAACTACAGGATGGGTCAGAAATTACAGAAGAAGTTTATGCACTCCATCAGTCTGGCACATTGCATATGGAAGAAAATATTCTTAAAAGGAGACTATTTTGTCTGGAAGATACTTCTATGAAGTGCCACTCACTATTCCCCTTGACTGTAGTGGTTTTTGTGGCAATAATATAAACTTATGGTCATCTTGATTTGCTAATTTGTTTTTGAAGACAACCTGCGCCGCCTTCCCCTGAAGAGCTTAAATTCCCAAAATATCTTCCTTAAAATCCAGGATTAAACTGAGAAAGTGAACAAAGAATCACATAAGCACCAATCTTTTTGGAAGTTTCAGACGGGCTTTTTTTTCTCCACTCAGAGACAACTTGTGAGCTGCATTTTATGATATTATGATAGCAAAGGCTACTTAAGTGGACAGATTGACAGATAAGAGAAAACAAAAATATTTTTCCTTTGAGAAGACACCAGTCTGCACTGGGACAATAGCAAAAGCCTCTGCCAAGCAGAAACAAGTTTAGAGGTCAAAACCTAGTGCCAGTATTGCTATCTTGAACAATAATCACTGTATCCAAAGAATGCCTTTGCTGCTGCATTAATATTTCTTCTGTGAGGAAGGAAAAATGCAGACTGAACCTCACAGGACTGCCAGATGTCCTGTATAATTAAGAAGTTGTGTTCTAGTGGCCAAATCTATAGCTTTATGAAAAGCCTTTATGGTACGGCTTTTCCTGCATTTCTGAAGTAACTGTTGTTTTTCCAAACAGACAAGAGTCAAGGCATCCAGAAGAAGTGGTTATTATGCAGATAAATTGTACTTTCCATGCACAGTTAATCTGCATATGCATACTTAAATTCTCTAACATCATCCAAGATTTTAGCATCTAAACTCTGGCAACCCTAAGACGTTTCCAAATTTCCACAGACAAAGAAAGAGTCTGTTTCAGCTCCAGATGTGATTGTGACTAAGGAGCTACTTCTGACCCCCCTCCTCTCTCCCACTGACCTTGGCAAAATACTTGTAAAATGGGACTATTTATATTCATGAGCTGCCCTCTCAGAACTTGTTCATCACTGCATCCTCAGTCTGTACACAAAATGATTACTGGGGGCAAAAGATGCAAATTTGACTTTTCTGATATTATTAACACACAAATGTTGAACCAAATTGCTATAGGCTGGTAGGAAAGAAAAGAAATCAAACTGCTGAGAAATCAGCATCTTACATAGCAAGCAGACACAAGCTGTCATTCTGAAAAGCAGAGTTTGCACTGATGTAGGCAGGAAAAGCTGTGAGATGGTTTCTCATGGTTTAAAAAATTTAAGAGGACAGTGGAGTAAATGACAGAAATTGCCTGCCACAGAAGAAGAGACAGCTTTTCAACTAGATATTCATTTGACTTCATCTGTTTAAACCTCAGTCTTCAGAATATATGTCAAATGATGAAACCTTAAAAAAATACATATCTCAAGAGACTCTTATCTATGTAAAACTGTCAGTCACCTGTGACACTGTGAAACTATTGGATAGAAATTGTTAACTCAGCCTTTAAGCAAAACAAAGAGAAAGGCTGAAAATCCTCACATTCGTGTTGTAATAAATTCAACCAACCCATTTAACTTTCTTATATATGCTGTGCAAGCAGTAGTCCAAATTTTTTGGGGCTATTGTAAAGAAAGTGCAAAGTAAACCCTTAGAAGTTATGAATAAAGTAATAAAAGCTCTAAAATTAAAATGAAACTTTTGAAGCAACAGGATGAATCCCAAACCCCCAATATATATGCCTCTTAACTCTAGAAAATGTGAGTTACTGGGTTTCTCAAATGGTAGAAGCAGGGTGATAGAGCCTGACTCAAGACTGCTGCAGTTTCACATGGAGGCGACTCTGCCCCTGCTCTCTGGGACATTTCCCTAAGCATTAGGGCCCCTGAGACACAACCATTAGACAATTAGAGTGGCTCGAGCTGCTACTTTACAAATGCTCCAACAGAAGCATCTCAGTCTTTTTAAAAACCAAAATACTCCCAGTTATCATCCCTCAGAGATAATACACAGGGAATGTCTAACTGCACTGGAAATAAAAGCAAGTCCACGGGCAATTACTGCAGAACAGCTGATGTACCATAAACCAGCCAAGCCATGGCAACACACCCACCCACACAGCTACATGATCATGGGATAAAAGGTTAACTTAGACGATTTTAGAGCAAGGAAACAATTTAGTATTTCTTTCTATTCCACACTTTCAGTGTGATCTCATATGTTCCTTACTGTAAACCTTCCAAACTGTGATGCAGATTAGTTTTCTAATGTGTTTTTTACGATGATGTTTAAAACAACATCTTCTCCAAGACAGATGAAAGCATTATGATAAATACTTTAAAGACAAAGACAGAAATACAATTGACATAGACTGGTTAGCAGCATAACAATGCTGTATCAGGCAAAGATTCCTTGTCACTCACTTTTTACAACCACAAAATTACCTTCTGTCACCATATTTCCAACTCTGAAACAAAACAAGGCATAGCTCTTAAAGCTTCATCAACTATAGAATGTCTCTAATTACCAACACTGATTATTTTCACTGAACACATCCAGGCTGTACCTGGAAAAGAGAAAAACGATAGCTGGAAAAGGAGAGGTTTTATGATAATCCTTTGCAATGGAAGAGATTTGAGGGCTGTTTATATGGTAACATTTCAGGCAAAATTGCAATGCATAGATGCAGATTTCTCAAACGCATCCCATGCTTTACTGCCCTTAAAACTCCTTAAAAATTTGAATTGAAATATATCAAAATCACAGCACCACTGCCACGTGCTGCTGTGTTATTAACAAAGATTTCGATTCATGACTGGCAGAACTGGTTCTGTTGCAGCAGAACAATTGATGAGCTGTCACATTCCTTTTTGGTGATGTGTTCAAGCGGTTCGTCATCACTCACTCCAGCAACCGGAAAGCGTTTGTCAAAATTCCATGGAGAAAATGTATCTGTGGAGCTCTCAGTCACACGAGGTAGACTCCAGTTTGATGCAATGGTTATGTTTGGGAAATATCATGCTAATGTGTGTGTCTAAATGGAAAAAGAAACAAACACTCCCCGTGTCAAAACACTAAGACGTAGTTCTAAGGGACTTGCAGATGGGCAAGTGAGGTAGAAATTTTGTCTGCCAGCAAGGATTATAGCAAGTGTGAGCTGTCACATTTGAAAAACAACAGATCAGGCCCACAGAAAGAACAGAGTGCTCTGCTGCTTTATTGTTCAGGGTACAGCCCCAAAATTGCAGACTACAGTTGAAAACTGCTCAGCCATTTTTCTTTTCCCTTCCTCTGCTTTTGGTATAGTGCCTCCCATGATAACACCTGAATATTCACACACATTCTTACACAATTAGTAACAAAGTGCTTGCAAAATATTGCAGTGCTTTACTGATCAATACCTCAGATTAAAAAAAAAAAAATTAAATTATCTTCCTAAATTTGGATGCCTAACTGAAGGTTCAGTTTCTTTCACAACTTAGACTTCAGCCACTCAAAGTAGGATTGATGGACTTCAGCTACAGCTGCTGGTTCCTGTTACTGCAAAACAGATCCACATTCACAAAACACAAAGCTTACAAATAACAAAACTGAAACACACACAGGCTGTTAGGAACCACTCAGGAATAACAAGATTTTAGTGAAATGCCAAGGATCTCACACACAAAGAAATTTTGGTGGCAAAGTCAGAACAAAATTCAGTTCTCCAATGTAATGTTTAACTGTCTCAAGCCTAAGCACATCACTTTTTTTTTTCCTGATCTCCAACTCAATTCTTTACACTTACTTGTGGTCACAGAACTGGGAACTACATTGAGAAAACAAAACAAATCTCTCATTGCTCACTGTGTTGTGCCAAAAATTTCAGGAACTGGAGGGAAAAGGGGGACAGAAGAGGTGTATGGAATTATATATTTAGAAGTGGCAAAATCATAGGCTCGGTATTATTTAATTTTTTTAATCTTTCAGAAACACAGCCCATTTTACCTTTCTTGTTGCTACTCCCTAGCTGTTCTCAAGGCACACCAAAACTCTGAATTACCACCACGTTAGGGTTTCTTTTTCTGGTGAGTATTAGATATCACCAAGAGCCCTTCTCAGGAACTCTTGCAGCAGAGGGAGATGGTGTCATCCAGGTTCCTGATGTTCCTCAAGAGGCTCAAATTTCAGCATGTTCTCTCAAATACAAGATTTACAGCCTCAGCCATTCAGCATTAATCCAGACCCACCCCATCCCTCCTTATTCCAGTTTCATTCTTCAGCAATCTCCAGCTATGTTTACTCACCAAAGCCTCCTTGTCTAGCATGTCAATCTCATTACTCCAGACAAAGTTATCCCACCCTCATTTAAGCTCAAACCTCCATCTGAGCCTCCTCTCCTTCAGTCCCAAATTCTTCCCCTCTGCTTGCCAAAATGTTGGACTTATTTTCTTCTCCACACCCACATCCCGTTCTTATCCCTGCTGCAATCAAATCAGGCAAGACAAGGCAAGGGAGAGACAAAGCACAGAGGAAACTGTTCTCCTGTTCACTTCTGGGGCACAGCCCAAGCTCAGAGAAGAAACTACAGGCCAAGTCCACTTCAGATCAGATCATACACATTGCGATTAAGTCCCCAGGTACTATGTTACAAAGATGAGAGAAAATGGAGCATATGCAAAAAAAACATTTTAAAAATACAGCTACTCTGCGAGCAGAACTTCAGAAAGAACACCCCACACATCCTTGCCATAAAGGCCATTTCTGTTCAACTTCCAGTCTTGTCCTGCAATAGAGGACTTTGACACAATATTCAAACCAATGAAGGGAAAAGAAAGAAATAAAAAGGTAAATTTAGTCCATGTGCCAATTTAGTAGCTTTCAGTTTGGAAAAGGGAGGCAAATACAAATTAGATTATAATTTAGAAATCAATTTAGTAATCAATTTTGGCTAGACAGGCTTAACAGAAGCTTGACTTCCCTTCAGAATCCTTTATCTAACCTAACAAATGTGACCTCCTATGTGGAGAGGTAAAAAACCATACAAACATTAACTCAAATACATCTAGGTTCAGGCCAGGTTTCACATTTTCATGATCTATGGCATTATGTAAAAATGAGCTTCACATGCTTGTATTTTGAGTTGCCCGAGAGGGACTCCATGCATTCCTACTAAAAAAATACACAAAGTAAAAGCAACTTGTGGACCTACTGCTTATCCTGTAATTCTTGCTGTCACACCAGCTGCCCCTGTCTTTGGCATTCCAATCAAACCACATTCTTCCAGCTCCTCAAATTCCTGATAACTGGTAATTCAGGTGACAAAGTGGAGGGAACACACATCCAAGCAGACTGTAGTAGAGAGATCTTTACTACCTACAAACTTGCAGTTCCTTCAAAAAATCTCACAAGCTGGTTTGATATAAGACTCAAAGTAGCAGTGTTGTTTCCTCCCCAAAACATCTTTCTCTGAAATGAGTCATTTAACATTTGTTATGATTTCTACCAATTTGCTGCTATGAAAGTCATAATTATTGGCCAACAATTCTTTAGAGCTTTCTTGGAAACTTTTCATTAAATGACTTGCATTGGCCAACTTGCAGTCAGCAGGGATCTAATCAAATTTAAGTAAAAGGCTGAACATGACATTCATCAGTTTGGGTGGTTTTTCCTCAAGTGTCTTGAGAACCTTGGGTGTGCATTATCTGGTCCTGAGAGTTTGCTGCTCTCCTGTGAGCAAAGGTATTTTGCAACACTTAAATTTTACTTAAAGCCTCTGAAACACTGCCTGTAAACTTCCAGCACAGGCATTTTCTCCAGATTCTCCCACAATTAATTTCCTCAAAACCAATATTTTCTTTACCTGCTGTGGCCTCATCTTGTATGGATGGTTCCTTCTGTTTCTGAGAGCCTGCTAGTTCTATAGGCATTCTAGGAGGCTTCAAGCTTCTAATGCATTTGTACAAACATTATTAATTTTTTAGTATATCTTCTACAAGCTGATAGATTATTTTTTATCTGCTTTGAATTATTACATTTATTCTCTCTGTTCTAAATACAATTCTTTTAAGAATACTTACTTTTCCTATGAGCCCTTTTTAGCATCCTCTTTAATCATGGCATTTTTCTTTTTATCTTTACATCTTGTTCTGATAAATGGCATGCGTTTGCCTCAAGTCTCCAGTGTGATGTCTTGGAACAGTCCTGATCGTGCCTGCAGGGATTCTATTTCATTTACTTTCCCCTTTTATTTTAAAAGTATTTCTGAGCCCAAGTGTAACAGATATTTTGCCTTCCACTTCTCCAACATGAATTCTGAATGATCACTGACACTGCCATCATTATTATAAGAAATGTAGAAATGTTTTCTGATTGCTATTTTGAAAGAGAGCCTAAATATCTTCCTCAGGAAGAAGTTATCACTTGTGTTTCCTTTTCCGATTGGCTGCTCCAATAAACAATCATTGATGTTATCTAAACATTTCATCCCAGCACCCACCTTCATGCAAAATCTGCACAAGCCATATAAAGATATGCCTAATTCACGTAGTTTTAGAATTTTTAAGGTACCATAAATGCAAGACCTCAGAAGGGAGAGAAATCTTCAGTTAAAATTAATACTGATACTACCTCCAACTCATTCAACCTCCAACAATTTATAATTATCTGGATTCTTCAGATCTGTGAGATTTTCATTATTCCTAATTCAACATGAAAGCCAACTTGTAAAAAATGGCAACAGCGTTCTTTATTTTGTTCAGACTCAAACTATGCTAGTGGGTTATTTCAACCTTAATATCACTCTTAACTTCTAACTTTCTAAATAAAGCCGGGTGTAAGGGACTCTTCAACTTCTTAAATCCTATAACATAAATCTAGAGCACTACTGGTGAAGTGAAGAATCGCTACAGATCTTGGAAGGATATTTTTCTGTTACAGAGTGTTTAGTAACCATCTCTTAGTGGTCCAGTCCATCAAACAGCTGCTTCAACCCTTATAATAATGAAGATATTAACAAGTATCAAAAAATCCAAGCCTCAAAAGATATGTCAGCACCCTCCTCTGATGGAGGAGAACGACATCTAGCAAGGAACTTAATTTGTGTGCCAAGGTTTCGGTAGCAGGGGCCACAGGGGTGGTTTCTGTGAAAAGCTGCATGTGTGTAGTTTATTCATTCTATATTAAATTCTCAAGAATCACATGGACTCACTTCTTTTTACAGTTAAAGACATGAAAATTTCTCATAGTTTATATAGAACACTTAAAGGAAGGCACAGATTTATGCTGTTCAGAAAAATATACTTTAAAGCTCATGCTATCATGACTTCCTTCAGCAACCTTAAGAATCCAAAATCAACAAAAGTTTCACACCAGGCTAGGGATAAGAGAACTAAATTAAAAATACCCACAAGACATTTAGTTTTTGAAGAATTCAGTCATCGATATTGAAGGCTACTAATACTGCAGTCAGAAGGCATTGCAACACAGAGTTAAAGCATATAAACATTTTCCTCTAAAATTCACAAGATTTCATCAAGATGCTGAGGTAAACATCAGAGCAAGTAGAAGTTTGTGCTGTGTTATCAGAAGTATTCGGGTTTCAATGATATTTAAAGGCACAATGTGACTTGAACACAAGTTGCTCTGACTGCTGTGCTACAGAATGGGAAAACATTAAAGGCATCTTAAATGCCTCTTTCAGAACACTAAACATTTATTCTGCTCCCACCACCCTCTGAAACACAGATTTAATATGTGCTGATAAGTTTACACTAACACAATGAGCTAACAGACTGTTACAGGTTCCTGGTTATAGCAATAAGGGTCTGGTTTTTTGCAAGTTTAATCCCATGAACAGAAAGATGGGATATGTAATGAAACGTGGCCTATTTCTACAATGACAGGAGAGTTATGAGCAGTCATTAAAGGTGCTGAGATGCTTCCAGCTCATTCACAAAGCTAACAAGGAGCATGCTAGAAAACTAGAGAACTATAAGCTAAAAAGCTCAGGCAGCACTAGCTCAGTAGCCACTGAGTGGCTGGAGTTCAACATTGACTCAATACTTAAATATTTGCTCAGCTCCTTTCCCAGGATTCACAGCCTGAGAAGAATTATGTGCTACTGCAAACATGCCCTCAGCAGTACCTGCACTAGTTAGCTGTGTCTACACAAAACTTCACACCAACAGGTACAGTCTTCCAGGATAATTCTGCTTGCAAGGAGCCTCAAGGGGTCACAGAGTCACAGTGTGTCAATAGCAGACGTTTTCTATGAAAGAATAAACGTTATCCCGTATCCCCGTCTCACCTTGGAGCGGTTGCCAACTTTATTTCCCTTGTGATAAGTTCCATTTCAAGCCTCATTTCTCTCAGGGTTAGAACTCCAAATGTTAATGAACAGTTAAGCTTTTACACCAGGGAAGGAATTCCCTTTGCAACTGCTGTTACCCAAAGTAGGATGACAACCATTGCCATCCCAAGTAGTTCAGGAACAAATGATGTTCACCACATAAGACAACCAATAATTTTTGGCCAAGAGGAACAGTCAGTTTCTGGAATAAGGCAAAGCTACAAGAGCAGAGAGAGAACAAACTAATATTTCAAAAAATATGCTGTGAATCTACTCTAGAAACACCACATAAAACACCTGGACTCAAAAAAGCACACAGCAAAAGAAAATCACAAAATAAAGCCTACATGTCCAGACTGCCTCCAAAAACTGCACTATGCATTAACATACTCAGCTGAAACTAATTCTTTCAGCCATACCTAGCTTAGGTACAAACCTTGCCCTATTTTTGGCAGCCATACGTTAACTATCTCTTACAGAAGTGTTTATTCTGGGCTACAGAGATAAAAATCCTCTTCAGGACTTATTTACAAATATATTTGATTTTTAACTTTATAAATGCACACTGTTAGTCAACTTTTCTGTTAATGGCCTAATACATGCTAACCAAACCCAAGGTGTATCTGTTGAAGTCTCCTAAATTTTCAAGGTGTTTCTGAAGGCAAAAGCTGCCCAATTTTATATCTGGAATAAAAGCAAAAGTCATATGAAATTTAGGAAGAAGACATTTATAGGATCAAAGATCAAACATATATTTTCCTAATCTTTGTATCAACAAAAATAAAACCTCACTAATAGCCAGTTATCAGTGGGAGATTATTTAAGTTCCAGCATCTCATACTAGCATACACATCTTCACAAATTTTTATATTTCCATATTTAAAAAATCCAGAAAATAAGTAATCAAAAATTTATAAAGAGTCAGCATAGGTATTCTTGCAAATCTAGAGACAAATACTTCTCAGTTTGTCTATTATAAATCTACAGAGAGCAGGTTACAGATCAGAGCCCAGTTACAGGTTCACAAACGAACCGAACATACAGGATGGTAACTAAGAAACCTGAGACCAGAATGGTTGTTATAGGCTGTACTGTAATTAAGAAATATAATAATGTTATATAATAATGTTGCTTTGTCTCAATTTAAAATAATGATGGTTAAGTCATAAGTGTTCTTAAAACATTATTTTACTATTTTATACCCTTAATTCAAGAATGGGTTACAGTAGCTGCCTAAACTGCTTAACAAATTAAAGAACTTCATTAAAATAAATTATTATAGAATTTAAATTTATTTTGTACAGTATCCCAAAACAGCATTTTGAAATTGGACTGTTATAAGATCACAAGTCATAAAAAATGAACAAGGAAACAATGACCTTTTCTGTCTATATACCTGTATTTTGGGACCTGCTGTGACTGCTTTTTGAACTTGGTGACAATGAAAGAATAACTTTTGGAATAATACATTTCTTCACAAAATCTTTAAAAATTTGCTCTCTGTGAACAACAGCAGAATAAATACTTGCAAAACCCCAAACTGTACGTCCAAGGTGCATCCATTTCTCTGGAATTATGTAAAGACAGTTGAGGTAAATCCTACTGATCTCACAACACCAAATCAACAACATTCCCCTGCAAAAAGAAACCAATGTAATACCATGCTATCTTAGCACAGTGGGTGGATTTTTCTGCTCTTCTTTTGTCTCCAGAGGTTTTCCACAAGAACATCTGCTATCATTGGGCAGAATTTTGAGTTGCATCAGCCTGCAACAAAAAAATCCTAATAGCAAGTAGTTATTAACCTTCAGGAAACAGAAAAACCTGTGTATTACTGCAATATATTCAGAATACAAAATCTCATGAAGTTTGCTATGCCAAGAGGGTTTCTAAAGCACCTTAAAATAATTTTTAAATCAATCACTTATTGTCATTGCTACAGTGAACTCCTGATTGTTGCAAATTCTGCCCAAGGAACTAGTCAGCAGAAAGTTAAACACATTAGAGTACTTTTTTACAGCACAAGAACCAGATGCCATTAGCATGGGCTAGGAACAAGGCAGACCAAACCAGAGAGAGACAGTTCTTCCCCAACAGGGAGGAAGCAAACTGCTTTATCAAAGGATGCAAGGAGCTCAAATGTGTTCAAGAGAAAACGGGACAAAGGAGGAAGGGTCCGTACATTGCAAAGGAGACTGAACAGCACTCACAACTAAAGAACTGAACCACACCAGAAAGTCCCCCAAGGTGAAAACAGGTGGAAGTTGGGAGAGTGTGGGAAGGTGGTATGGGAGAAAAGAAAGAGTATCATATGTGATCATATTTTTATCCTTCCATTGGCTTCTGATTACAGCTATTTTCTTTTCCCCCATGACCTTTAATGCACTTAATTGCACATTAGCCCTTGCGATGGACGGGAAGATGATAAGCAGCAACTTGTGATTATAGTTTTTATTGATTTTTCCCTTGGTGTGCTGCTTCTAGAGACACTGCAGTAGCAGGCAGATGCACTGGACAAACAGAAAAAGTTCTAACACACCCTTTGGCCCCAAAAGTCTTTAATATGACATCTTCAAGCCAAGGAGGTAGAAGATATTTAGCCGTTATGAACAGATGTTAAACGTGACCTTAGACAAAGATCAGAGATTGGAGTCATAATATTAAGATAAATGAACTTTTAATCTGAGCTATTTTTATGTTTTAATACTACTAAAACTCAGAAGTAACTTCACCATTAGTTTAAGAGCAGTTTACTGAATTAAATGTCATTTCCTAAGTCTGACACTCCTATTGAAAGCTGAAAAAATATCTTGTAGTAAGAACGTGGCTAAAGGGAGTAGAGAAGCCACCCTGTGAGGAGAGGCTGGGGGAGCTGGGCTCACCCAGGCTGGAGAAGCAATGGATTTTTGGCTTTGGGGGGAAAAGTCCTGCTAGTGTCTAACAGGAGGCCATCACAACAACAAAGCCAGGCTGTACTCTGTGGTGCAGAGTGTGAAGATGTGAGGCAATGCTGAAACAAGGAGTTCAGTCCAGAGGCAAGGAAAAAATGTCTCACTATGAGGGCACACAAGCAGGGAGACAAGGTTAAGGCAGAACACCCAGAGAAGCCGTGCAGTCTCCAGCCACGGAGGTCATCAAGGCAAGAGGGGGTAGCACAATATAACAGCACAGGATATGTAAAAGTTGGATGGAGACTTCAGGATTGGCAAGACCACCACCACAGCCACATTCAACCTGGACCTTATTTAGCTTGACCCTTTAACCTTTATACTTGCTAATATCCTCCTACGTCCCACAGGCACTTTTCTTTTTGCTTTAAGTTTATTTGGATCACTTGCTCTTGGCTTTTATTTAGTTCTGAAAGTTGCTGCTTCTATTCTTCAACCTGAAGAGGAGATTCTATGCTTGTTGTTTTTCTCCCTGCCCTATTATGCCATTCAGTACTGCTACTACAAAAGCTTCACTTTTTGGCCTACCATGACTGCAGTCCCACTACTTTAATGAAAAGATTTTCATACGAAGATGTTTTGCTACAGGTAATTTCTATTCATTATGGGTGTGCTGCAAGTATATTCAAGTACAAAAAAAAATTTGCAAAGGTATTTTAGCCAGCTCCACTCCAACTCTATTTGACACAAAGGCATGCAGTAAAATATTCCAAGAGTATCATTCCAGTTTTTCCAAACGTATAGACGCTGGCCAAAAATCTCTAAGTAAATATGTTTCACTTAAACTGGAAATTGTAAGCCTGCTTTTGTTTCTACCAGTTCTATTTCCAACCTTGAGATCAGGTATGTGAAAGCTTCACGCTATGACACAAGTTTCTTTTAAATTCTCATTCTAACTGTGCTGCAGAAAAGAAGCAAAGCAGCTTCCCCTTTAAAGCAAGAGCAAAGAGAATATTTACCCCCTCCTTATCATCCCCTGCAAATGAGATACTGTGGCATATGCAACAGAAGATACAACTGCTAATCAAAATAAAATATATTTTTAAAAAAATAAAAAAAAGAGCAAGGCATTGCAAACAGTATGTACGCTTATTTAAAGCAGTAATCTCTTTGGTCTAATCTGGTTACATACTTTCGTCTTTTCTAAGAGTCTGCCCACAGCAGATAAACACACAAACCTTCTTGTGCTGCACCAACTGACGTCAGCAGTCGCTTAGGAACCGCGTTTGGTGCAAAAGTGGTAGTACCGAAACTATGTTTACAATTGAAAAAGAATGAAGTATGCAGGGCTCACCAGAGCCTTGGGAAAAGAGACACACATTTATAAAAGTAAACTACAAAAGAGCTGCTTGAAAAATTCACTGGGCTTTCTGAGATATTTTATCTGTTTAAGTACCTTTATTGCTCTATGTAGTCACCAAGATTTATTTTTTATATTTTCAATGGTAAAATTTTCACCCTGCCCAGAAAAAAAAAAAAAAAAAAAAAGTAGTCGTCAGTTTTGTCAGTTTGGAATGTAAGCTTTGAGCTTCTTTCACTTCTGTATAATCTGTGAATGAAAATTCAAATCCAGTAACAACTTTATTGGGTAACTGTTTACAGGGACAAAGCCCTGTTGTTCCCACAGTGAGAAAACAAAAGATGCCACAAAACAAGCTGCACCAATAGAAATAATCATCCCATCACTATTTTCTAAGTAGTCAACTGTTTAGGAAGTCTAGTATTTAAGGAACTTAGAGGCGCTGTATTTTAAATAACTCAGTAGAAAAATTATTTAGAAGACCCTGAAAAATAAACAACAGATGCAAAGCTGTTTGAGACAACTTTCCAAATAACCTGAATTTACAATTACAGAATTTGAATTTTGAAAAAAATTGTGTGTGAAAACTCTATGCACAGGCTTACTTATTAGTCCAGTGTAATTTACAAGCAAAGCTCAAATTCTAAATAGCCTGATACCTTCCATTCTATAAAGTTTCTAACCACATCTGGAAATCTTTTGAATGAGAAAAAAAAATTGCGAAAAGTTTTTAAAATGGCATTTAAAGTGCTAGATACATCTATTATACTTCTAGTAAGCATTCTCAGCTCCAGTCTATGGAAATGAAGCAGTTTTCTCATCAGAGCTGGCCCTAATAGGAATGCACTGTAATGTTAGACATCATAACAGAGGGAGTCTGTATCCTGTGTGCTCACATTCCTCCTGCTGGCTCTGAGAAAACATGAAGGAAGAAGCTAAACTCAAGTGGTCAAAAAAAAGGACACTGCAGAGAAGAACACAGAATAATTTGAGTCAATATTACAAAACCCAGAACGCTTATTTTCGTATTCTTTTGAGAGATATCCAATATGAAACCCCACATTCAGCAGTCCCTCTCAACCCCTGAACTGTAATTATTTACTCAGACCTGAGAGGAGGTGTATGCATTTATCAGTTTTTTGCTGCACACATCTCCAATCAAAAAACAAAATAAAAAGCAACAAACACCGCACAGAAAGAGAACACAGTCTGCCTAACATAACCATTACCATAAATTTAGGAAGGCTAACTGGAATATATGTTATATCAAATGGAAGTGATCAAAATCAGGAACAACCTCCCTTTACTTCACAAAAAAAAACCCCACCATCCATGCGCAAAGTGGAAAAACTACAGAAAAGGTAGTAAACAGGGGTAAAGCTCTCTTTTTAAATACTTAGTTCCTGACACGCAAAGAATTTTACCCGTTCTCTAAAACCAAAACAAGCAAAACATGCAAGTAAAACCAACTTGATCTGAAGCAGATAATGACTGATTTTACTCATGTCAGTATTTTTTGGTCTTTTATCAGGAGCAGGAGAAAGCTCTGATTCCAGTTTAGGGGTGATTCCAATGCACCCCTAAAGAATATTGTCTCTGGACAAAGTGGCAAGAACAGCTATATGATCCCAAACTGAAACATTTCAACACCACCCAAAGGTCTAAGTAGTTTATCTGGAAATGAAGCAGAGTTATCTGAAGAAAAAAAATGGCTCTGCTAAACTCAGCAATGCCTTACTTATTGATCCAGATAGAATTCTGAAATTGCCTCAGCTTGCTTTCTGATTTATATGCCTCTACCTGGGCTCTAAGTCAACTTTTCCAGAATTCTGAATTTACCTCCCATCACAGCTGTCATCATGACAGCTGAAAACTGAGTTGCCAATCTTCTACCACCCCTGGAAAACAAAGCATCACTTTCCTGCTGCTGTATCTAGAACCAATCAAGGTGCTGAAGGGAACAACTTGCTGTTCAAATTGAGACTTTTGAGGGGCTACAGCACAGTTCAACTCTGCTTCCATGGACAGCAGCAGGAGACTCTGTTCTCCCAGGTCTGGCAAACCTCCCAAACAAAGACTTGCAGAAGCCACCTGGATAATCTTTTCAATATGGCTTGGGATAGGAGGGAAAGAGCAAGAAACAAATGTCCAGTTGTTACCAAAAAACAACCGTGCCTGTGCACTAAGCACAGACTACACAGAATTCTAGTCAGAATTATGCTCCCACAATGACAGTTTTGTGACCCACAAAGAGGTAAGGCTTACTGGGGAATTATTTTGTTGTTCTAATAACTGGTCTTGGAAGTGGCCACGTTTTAAGTGTCTTTTTCCTTCTTCACCCTCTCCTTTTTAAAGGTTAGCTAGTTAATTTTAAAACAAACAAAAACATCACCTCACTGCCTAAACAGATGACAAATGCTTATGAGCAATGTAATTAATTATGAATATAAAAACCATCTTATCGGCCAGCAAAACGTGAACTTGAAGATACAATGAGAAACATTCTTCACCAACACAAGTTCCATTTCTTAGAGTGGGGCAAAAATAATTCTGAGCATCAGAAAAGACTGAGGAAAATGAGTGGTAAGCAATGTTAATAAATCTTCAAGCTTTCTAGTCATTTAGCAAAAAGAAATTCTATGAAAACTCATATTTTGCTTGAAAAGCAAGCTTCTTTGCTTCATCCTTATATCTGTCCATTTCACTACTCAGGGCTCCACAAGAATAGACTGTGACCTATCCATTTATTGCTGAATAGATAGAACACAAAATAAAATACCAGTGAGACAACTTTTTTACATCCCAGCAGCAGCAGTGAATCAGGCCTCATGCCAGATCAAAACTCGTACAAGCTCATCCTCCAAAGAATGGCCATTACCATTCCTATCTGAAAAAGAAGTTGTAGACTCTGTAACAAATACACAGAGCACAAAAAAAAGAAAAATCAGCCAATAAATAAGTCAGTATTTCATTTATATTGGTGCTGTCATTGCTAGACAGCTCATTTCCATAACTGGTAAAGACTGAGGAGCAACAAATTAAGCCCGTATCTCAGGAAATACACTGTCATGTCTCACTACATAGAAGAGCATCTTCCCAAAATTTCCCAAAGATGTTGAGTAAACATCTCAACAAGGATTATCAGGACAATAAATACTCTTTTTCAGTAAAAGGGCAAGTGCCTCTGTGAGGAGCACAAATGATGAAATCCTAAGAAATTTTGTCTTATGACTGGATTACCTGGCAGCTTGGAGTTGGATGTTTATCCTGTGTCAAATTTCACTGAAATAAGCAAGGATTTCAAAGGTACTAAGGATGAACACTTCAGGCTGACCAAGCTGAGGCTGTTCAGCCTGGAGAAGAACAGGCTGCATGGAGACTTCATAGCAACCTTCCAGTGTCTGAAAGGGGACTACAGGAAAACCAGGGAGGGACTCCATCAGGCACTGTTATGACAGGACAGGGAAAAATGGCTTCAAACGGAGAGAACAGGTTTAGATTAGATATTTGGAAGAAATTCTTTACTAGGAGGGTGATGAAGCAGTGGAACAGAAAAGCTGGAAGCGTTCCAGGCCACACTGGATGGGGCCCTGAAGAACCTGGTCCAGTGGAAGGTGTCCCTGCCCATGCCAGGGGGGTGGTAGAACTAGAACATTAAGGTCCCTTCCAACCCAAACCATTCTATGATTTTAGGAATGATTGTATGACAGGAAGGTACTTGAATTAAACCACAATGCATGCACACATACACTATGTGCTGATATTTAAACTTGTCTATATTTACATTAAGGTCTTCATTAAAGAGACGGTTATATATCCCAAATAAATTACCCTAGAGAAGTATGTCCAAAAAGAAGGTCAGAACTGCCACTTCAGAGACAATTTGGAAAACAGACACCTGTGGTAAGGGAACAAAAATTCTCTACCAAGTTCAGATACATTTATAGAGTTATAGAATTTTTAAGATTGGGAAAGAACTTTAAAATCAAGTCCAGCTAGGTTTAGTACTACCACCACATTCACCATTAAACCAAGTCCTCAAGTACCCTAACCACATGGTTTTTCAACAGTTCCAGGAATGATGACTACACTGCTCTCCCGTTCCAATGCTTTACAACCCTCTCCATGACAATTTTTTTCCTAATATCCAATCTAAACCTCTCCTGGGGCAACTTGAGGCCATCTCCTCTCATCTTATTGCTGGCTGCCTGGAAGAAGAAATGGACCCCCACCTCCTTTTAGGCAGATGTAGAGAGTGACTAGGCCTCTCTTGATTCTCCTTTTCTCCAGGCTGAACACCCCCAGCTCCCTCAGCTGCTCCTCACCGGACTTGTGCTCCAGACACTTCCCCAGCTCTCTGGACTCACTCCAGCCCCTCAATGTCCTTCCTGAACAGAGAGGTTCAGAACTGGGCACAGCACTCAAGATGTGCCCTCACCAGTGCCCAATGCAGGGGACAATCCCTGCCCTGTCCTGCTGGCCACGCTGGTGTTGACAGAAGCCAGGATGTCCTTGGCCTCCTTGGCCACCTGGGCACTGCTGGCTCATGTCCAGCTGCTGTCAACCAGCACTTCCAGGTGCTTTTCTGACCCTTTTCCAGGCACTCTTCCCCCAGCCTGTAGTGCTGCAGAGGGTTGTTGTCACCTGACAGGACAATGTCTTGTATTGGAATTTAACAGGAAAATAAAATAGGAAACAGGAAATTATTCTTTCAAGACTTTTTGTCTTGTATCATAAACTTTAGGGATATATTTATGGTTTAGCCTCTTGAAAGGACTATGATTTCAAGAATCAGTGCAAGTTCAGAACTAAAGCTTCAATCATGAAAGATGTTCAGAGGAAACTCAACTTGAGAGCTCACAAAAACAAGCTGGTTAGACTAGAAAAAGCTACTTATAAAAGAAATGCTGAATCAAACAGTTCAATTAATCTCTCTTCAATTAAAAAAAATCTATATTGGTACTTGAAAAAACTGATGTAGGAACTTCAAACTCACTAACACCATAAGACAGAGTCACATTACCATGTTTAAACAATGTTGACTCCCACTTTGACACTGAAACCGTTTTAATTAATTGCCTCAGGCCACAGAAAATGAGCTACTACTTTGCAAACTAGAAAATGCAGTTTCCCAGTGTGTATAAATGGTTATTAAAAATGATTACAACTGCTTAAACAAAGATATTCTGTACACTTATGAAACTAGTGAGAATACGAAGCAATATGGTTTCAATGTCAAAATGCAAAAGCTGTTGCTTGATTTCAATAATTTTGGATTATATTTTTGACATTGGCAATTTTAATAACATAAAAGCTTGTGTAGCTCTCTTGAAGTTAAGAGATTTCAGTGTGAATATACAGGAAATTTTATAGTATTTAGTCATTAAATAAATATCTCAAATTGGGGTGGGTAAGACAGGTATCTTCTGTGAATGCTGGACATTCTAATTTTTTTTTTTTCCTTTTATAAAATCTTTAAATTTTGGGGCAAAAGGAGTTTTTTTTAATTCAAGCTTCAAAGTAAATGCTTTAACAATCATTACCAAGTAACCAGCACAGCAGAATGCAGCAATTCTTCAGACAAAAAAAAAACTAATAAAGCCACACAAAGAACTTACAAAAAGCTGTAGAACGAATGGCATTAATTATCATGTCAATATTCCTAATTTTCATATTGAAAATTTGAAACATTTTGAATACTTAGTTGAAATTTTCTGACAAAACATTGTCTTCTGAATGTACTGTCTTATTTTGTCAAAATAAGAATCCTTTACAAATGCTCCAAGAAAAGAGAGACTAAAATTCTCTTTTACATAATGAAACCTAAAAAACACAAATCTATGATAGCTTTTTTTAGCATTTTAACAAAGCAACAAAAATCTATGAATCAAGCTATATATTAAATACCAAAGCAAACACTTAAGGAGATTCTAAAGTCACTTCTCTTTGATGCGTGTTTCTGACCAATAGATAAAAAGGTGACCTTTACTTTTCCTCAACTCACACAGGGCTGTAACCAAGCAAATTAATTAATTAAAATCTGCACACAGGACATTTGCATTGAGAACCAAGCCTGTAATATATAAAAAAGACAGATTTTTGACTGGAGGCTGCCAGACAGTGAGGTTTAAAAAATAAAGCAGGGAAATCAGATTAGAATTGCCTGGTTTGGCCTGGGGCTTTATCCCTGATGGCACCGAGCATTTACAGGAAACATTGGCTAAATTCACAGAGCATTCAACTTTTGACAGTTTGTCAGCCACAACAAGGAGATCTGGCAAAATATTTAAAGTCTTGTGGGCAACTTTTCCAAATATTTAATTTATCAGAAAGATTAATGGCAGAATGGAATTCAGCACAAAATATCCACCCATGCCCACCCAACTTCCTGAGCAGATTTCACAGGATACTGTACCATTCGCAGCATTACATACAGCTGGTTTAGGGCCACCACAAAGAGGAGTCACTGTGTCCCTTTTCTTGAGATATTATAGGGTCATTTATAGCTCTTTATAGTCATTATAGTGGATGACAGCTAAGAGCCACACTCTTCAAAGCGCTTGCCAAACTGCCTCAGTCAATGAATAATTCTCAACTATTTCTTACAAAATATTTCTAATCATGTTTTCAATTATTCTATTTCAGCTCCTCAGTGTATTTCTGCCAACAAGCCATACTGACTGAAAACCTTAAGAGCACATCCCTGGCAGAGTTCAAGGCCAGGTTGGATGGGGCTCTGAGTATCCTGGTCTAGTGAAAGGTGTCCCTGCCCATGGCAGGGGGGATAGAAGGAGATGATCTTTCATTCTATTCCATGATTCTCTGATATTCTGGGGATTCTGGTGACAAAGGACCCTGAACATCCTCCATACTTCACACCACGTTGGCTAGAACACATTACCATGTACAATCACTACCAAACAGATAAAGCCCTAAAAATTGCTTATTGGACATTATAAAATTAAAGTGTTCTAACTCCATCTTCTGGCTAGGAATAATTGATATGGAAAATCAAGAATGATCTAGTGAAATCAGCTTGACATTAGGCTTTACTTACAAACTTCAGGCTTATGAAGTTTCCTCTTTATGTGATTAAAGCTTTCTCTCCAGTTTACTTCTCATTTCCCTCTCAGCTCTCACAGGTTGGAGTTTGATCTTTGTCTTCATGTATATAATCAACATTTTTGTTCATGTTTTGGTTAAAAAAATGTGTATTTAATCAAGAGCAAATATTCTCTTATCTTCCTGAACCTTATTTTAAAAGATAATAATAATTAGGTGATAACTAACAGTCCTTGTGTTAGGAACACATCACTAGTTGCACAATGCAAGATTTAACAATTCAGATTTCATAAAGGAATAGAGCTAACAAATCCAAACAGCAGGGCCACAGATGTTTTCACACAATTCTCTCTGATCACAAACCTTGAGACAGTAGAAGAAAACACAGTTCACAAAAGAAACAGATACCTAAAGACATCTCTGTCTATTACTCAGCAGCTGAATTTGTTCAAAAGCTGAAATGAGACACATGGTGCTCCTGCTTCTATCTCCACTCCCAATCCCTTCTGCAAAAAAAAATTGTCTTGGTGACTTAAGGCATCTTACACTGGTGATTCTGCTGAAGGGGTGACAGAATAGATAATCAGATAACTCTAAAAAATTAACATGCCACAGACTAGGAGTTTTTACAAAAGCAGTAAGCAATGCACAATTGGATTGCTCAGTTCCACATTACAGAGAATTGTAAAACTGGATGGAAAAGGAACTCACAGGAACAAAGTCACAGGACCTACTTGTCCCATGAAATTCAGCCTGGGCTTGAAATATTAATGAGAAACTGACATTTTCATCATATTTTCCTATTCCTTGTTCGTCACATATGCGAATTTTTGGCAATGTGAAAACTGAGAGACAAAGAGGATTACTACAATGAGCTGGATAGAAGCTTCCTGACTGTAGCAATTTACTTATCTGGAACTTAAGGTAGCCACAAAATTCAGAAAAAAATCATCGCATAGAAGTATCAGAGGGACAGACACTTGCTGACTCAGTGTGAGAGGATTTCCACTTCTGCACTCCCAGGTAATAGCTTTTCTTCACTACCACATTACACATTCAGTCCTGTAGATGGAAGCATGATGAATTGACAAGAGTCCAAGACTCAGAAGGTGACTCACAGAAGTGTTGTTACAGTTTCATAAAGTTTTCGTTTTATTTCGGTCCAAGAATTATGAAGAATTTTCACATAAACAGAGCAGTATTAAAGCACTATTTTAAAAGACTGCCAAATATTCTGGTGTTTGGGAGAGCCTAAATCACATGTGCCCTTTACCAGTTTATTCTGTACTGACATATCAATGCAGTATGATTCTGTCTGTGACCACACGATCTCAAATTGTTCTTCAAACAAACCCTCTTCTCCATTTATGTACAAGTCTCACTTAAATATCTAAATTGCACCTTTCCATTCAAAGTCTTTGTGAAAACTTTGTGTAAAACATTATATGTCGCAAGCACGGAACCACATTTGCCTGCAACTGCTTAATTTTATCTACCTGTTTGCCATATTTCAACCACCCAATGCCAAAGAGTTTTGCTCCTTTACATCAAAAAGACAATGCAGAATATATGGCTCACTCAAGACATGGAAAAAAAAAAATAGAGGCTTTTGGGCATGAGGGGATGCTCTTCTGACCGATTTATTGGGAAGTTCTAAACACATCCATTCTTTACACGGCAGTGCCATTAGTTGTCTTAAATCAGCACAACTTGGCAGGGCCACAATAAAGCTGCAGCCCTGCCCTCCCTCTGCTGCTCATTCCCACCCCTGGGTGACTCCCCCCTCCTGCAGCAAAAGCCTTTACACAGACACGTGGCAAGGAGCTACAAAAAAGAACTGATTACTTTTAACACGGATTAGTTCCCCAATTTAGTTCACTGTGTAGTCTCATGAATGCTTGTGTCAGCACAATGGGGGATGGTGCCAGGGCAGGAATGAGCAGACAGGGCTGGGAAGGATCACTTCTCTCAGTGTTAGTGCCATAAAGAATTCAGGGGACTGGAATATTTGAGTAGAGGTGTTCAGATTAGAAACCTAATGTTCAAAGGTCAATATTAAAAAAAAAAAAAATCACTTTTTGTGACTATAAAAACTAATTTAAATTGGACATAGTTCTTAGCATCAAAAAATTATGCTCTGACCTCAGAACCCATAATTTTAATCAAGACTTGCACTGCAATTGTGCCTCCCAGCCAACAAAACCTGCTGTTGCACCACACATTTTACTTGGTTCTGCTGCTAGTATTATGAGCAAAAAAGGGAAAGAAAAAAACACCCGAAGAAAAAACTCACCAGTATGTGAACGAACAATGAGGAAGACAGGGGTGAAAAATAGAATATAGTAGAGACAAATACAAGAGGTCAGCATTCTGATTTATAAAAAGTAAATAAATAAAGGAGGGTGGGAAGAAAGGAAGGAGGTACAGAAAAGTTACTGATAGCGTTAAATTACTTTATTTTAAAAGTTACTGAAATCTTGGCCTCCAGTATGCATCTTAACAAAAACATTTCCTCTAAATAGGTACAATATATAGAGGATAACACTTTAAGTCAAAAATGCTTATAAAATTACCATCCCAGAAGGAGACTGTAGTGGAATATGAAGACTGAGGAAAATCATCTGTAACAGTAATCTAGAGCAATGAGAAAGAGAAACGAGCTCTCCACTCCACAGGATTTTAGCAAACTGTTACATTCTACTGATTAGTTAAGGACTCAGATTCTGTGTGGACACCAAACACATTGGGAGGAAGCCTAACAGTGAAGAAACTGGGAACAAGCTAGTTACTTGGACACAGCAAATAAATAAACTATGAAAATCACAAAATAGTAAAGGAAAACTTGTGACATGCCAGGAAAATTTAGAGATGGCTGTGGCATGCTTCTCTGTTATTCTCCCTAGCTTTTATCCTCTGAAAATCCAAAACAAACAAAGAAGTCCAATGACAGGTTTACCACAGGCTGAAGTTGTGATGTTCTAGGGTGGAGATGTAGAGAAACTTCCTATTCATAAGAAAGAGGAAGATTTTATTATCAGGAGAAAGGGGCTGGAGAACAGAAATATATCTACATCATTTCCTCTGTTGATCTACATGATTACATGGAAATAAAAAAAAACATTCCCAGTAAAGATAGTTTGAAAATAAAAAGACCTGGAAGAAAGTTATTCAAATTAGACAATGGGAATAATATTAATAATAATTTTTAAAAAGTTGTCCATTTAAAGGATTCTAGTTGTCATTTAGGAATATGATGAGGACACAAAACAAAGAAAACACCCCCTTTGTGCTGCTCAGAAAAGCAGGCAAGCATTCCTGATGCACAGAACTTTCCATGCAAGGTAGTCTGACTGCTGGTCATTTTAGCTTCACACACAAACAAACAAAAAAAAAAAATTGTCAGTCACTTCCTTCATGTTTTTTGGTGGAATTTTCTACAAAACAGTTCATAAGAGCTGCAAAAACATTTTGCTGACTTGTAAAAATTACAGTCAGAAGGAGATGGTAGAGACCTTAATCTCTTTTCTTTCATAGCACCCACCTATTTGACTGGTTCTGTTACAGAACAAACATTATGAGACAAGATGACTTGTCATGACACTGACAGATATAAACCAAATGTTTCCTCAAGAATTGGACAAAACATCACAGATTTTGCTGAAAAACATGCAGTCTCCCTTACTCTAATGCCTGAAAGATGAAATAGCCAAGTAGCATCCAGTTCCATCTGTTATTACAGACTTATCTTTTGAAACATGCATGTATACCAAACAGTCTGGCTGAGAATCCGCAAAACAACAACTGACTATTGTCAGCTCATAAAAGGGCTTTGAAAATGGCTAACAAATGCCAGAATGAAGATCAAATACAGATAATTAAATAATGTTAAAAGTTAGGCAGAAACATAAGTATGTGATCATGTAACTCCCATTTCCTTCATCGAAAGAAAACTGACACAGCTTAGTGGGCTAAAATCTAAACAAGGATAAAACAAACTACCCAATATGCCTAATGTACTGCATAACTTGCAGGAATTGCACTAAAAAATTGACAGAATTACAGGACATAATCAAACCCAACATGGACATGATGACACCATAGGCTCCATTTCACTGTCCAGAATTGAAGGGGCAAAGAAAACTAAGGACAGAATTCTGATTTCCACGCCTTGCTTTGTTAACATCTACACCAGCTCCGTATTGATCACCCGGATTTAACTCCTAATACCCATTGATTTCAACAGTAAAACTCCATATCTTGCAGCTGAGCCAACACAAACCCACACCAAGTACAGCCCTTCCCAAGCAGTGGCCACATGCGATGTCTCAGTGAGGCTGGGCAAGGCAGCCAAAGGACTCTGAAATATCAGCAAAACCTGGTGCTCTTCCTTTTTAATGGCAAATAAACCCCTGGTGTTTTGGCCGCCTCCACACTTTTTTTTTTTTTTTAATTTAAGTAAAATATAATTGGAGAGAAACCTGCACAAAGGTCCCAGGCCACACAGACAGTGATCACCATTTGGAATGCAACCCCAGTGACCAGCTAACCATAAATGACACTGGCCTGCAGTCCAGAAAATGTCCCTAAGAATATGGGCTGCCAGACTTCTACAGCCAAGGCAATTTATCATCTGTGCCTTGTATCCAAGGGTTTGGGGGAGAAGGGGAGGGGAAAGTACAGTTTGAAATTGGGAAGGTTCAGTAATTTGTTTGGTTGTCTTTTTCCCTTTATGCTTTTAATAAAGAATTAAATATTTGAAAACCCAAGTATTCAAGCATTTAAATTATATTGACTTTTTAAGCATTGCACAAACTGAGGAACATGTGTATTCTGTATTAGCCTTGATGTTTTAACAACTCTGGCCTTCAGCTATGCACGATAATTCTAGTTTGTTAAACCCTAAGTTTGCATGTTTGCCTATGTAACAAATCCATTACAATTTAACAAAAAAAAAAAACTTAAAAAACCAAACATTACAGGTTTAACCTGTTGGTCACTGTGTGATTTTTCCCTAAAAACCCCAGCCATAGCTAGCCACGAGACAATACCCATACTAACAATACACATCAATATTAAGCCAATTAGTGTAAATTTGTTTACAGTTTTTAAGTGAAATACAGGAGATATGATGATTTTCTTAGATAAAACACACACTGCTTTCAACACTAACTGGTTTACATTAGTGGCTAGGTAACCACTGGAAATAACTGAATTTTAATCAACAAAGAAGAAAAGGATTTACAAAAAAAACCCATTGCTTTAGAAGTTAAGCCTTAGGCAACATTAATTTTGAAAACATTAATTTTAATACGTAGCACACAAAAAAACTTCAGATTAATTGCTGGAGTAGGTGGTGATATCAAAAATGTTGGTGAAATTTAATTTTGGCAACTAGGGAAGTTCATTTTCATAAAGATCATAAAAATGTGACTGCATATTTTTGAGAACCGAGCACAGCTACCACACTCTTTTACAGAAGCAGCACGGAAAGTTTAAATAAATTGAATTTTTTTTCCCAAGCAGCGCTTCACAAATTCTCTCGAGCGCCGTGGCAGTCACAAACAGAGGGCTTGAGATGGAGCCAGTCTTTCCCTTTGTAACAGGCGAGTTCAGCTTGCAACACTATCAAAAATAAAAGAACTGTAAGCTAATTGCTGGCGAGTATGACGCAAGCGGTTTCCTAGGCTACAGCCCAAGTTGCTGAAGTGCCTGATCCAGCATTTCCTCATCTGTTTGCACTCACACCAGCAGTCTGACAATGTAGTCACTGCATCCTGTTTCACTCAGCAGCCAGAGAAACGTTCAGCTTAACCCTTCACTTACAGCTCCCCACCCAGCCCAGCTCAAACTCACTTCTTACAGCCAGCCTTTGCACAGGCGCTTGTGTTTTCTCACAACTTGGCAGCAGCTGCCTTTTCTACTTTTAATTGAGAAGGAAAATATGACAAATAAATAAATTTTAAAAAAAATTTTAAAGCATCTTTTAAATTCTATTTCTATTTGCACTACTGAAAGTTTCGGCCACAAATTAAATGCAAAAAAATTAGTCGCCCGCAGACTTTACATAAGACATCAAAAACAGACTTTGCATAAAATGAGTTATATGTATTTCTGATCACAACTTTACAGCTACAGAATTTTCCTGATTTTATACTATACTTTAAGTTAAATACAAATACCAAGATTATCTATCAAACTGCTTCTCATTCAATTCAAATAGATGTAGAATTTCTAAGTAGCCATAGGCTCATTCATAAGTAGCAAACATATTTTTAAAATGTACCAAAAAACAGTATAGACACCAAGGAATACAACAAAAATCACATTTTGATCTAAAAAAACGTAGAGAGCATTTTTTCTCATGGATCCCATCAGTTTGCATGGAAACTGCAGATCCTAGAGAAAAAAAATTAAAAAAAAGAACAAATGCTGGCTTTTCTGGCAATGTATTGAACACACAAAAAAACCAGATTATTTTACAGTTTACTTCTTATATGTGAATTTGAATTTGGTCATTTCAGGACATGAATAAACATGAAACAAACTATTTTCAGCACAGAGCTTTTCTGTGCTGACATCAGTGCTTATCCGGTGTAAAACACGACTGTTTTTCTGTACTATAGGAATAGCTGTGGGCCACAAAGAAAGCAAAAAGGTGAGATAAAAGTAATTATTTGTTGTCGCTGTTGCTAAAAATTCTGGGCAATTCTTCACCAAGGAAAAAAACTCGTGAAACTTGCTGGTGAAAAAGGCTCCCCCCTTCACAGAGTGATCTCCTGAGTGCACTTTCAAATGGGAAACCCCCTCGAGCATTCTGAAATGGATGACAGCCAGCCAGAACAACCTGTCACAGCAGCTTCCTGACCACCAAAGAGAACTGGGTACCAAAAATGTGAAGGTGCAGGCAGGAGGCAGTGGCAGGGGCTTTTCAGAATTCCTTTCCCCAAAGCTTACTCACTCAGGGGCCAGTCTGCATCACGCCAGAACTGCTCTGCAAGAAAACATCCTGATTTTCCACTAACTGGCACTCTCATTCTTTCTAATACACTGTGTTTCTCCTTTTTCTTGGGGAGCCCTCCTGCTCAAATCTAGCATCATGCTGTAACAATATTCCAAAGCCAAAAATAACAAGTCTTATGCTAAAAAGCCCAGGAGTACAGAGAAAGGAGCAGCCGGAAATAAAACTCCTGAGAACAGTTATGCACTGTCACCTGTACTTCTGTAAAAAAGAACCAAAAATTTAACACGACAGGATCAATGTTCCAGCTTAGTCAGCAATCAACTATTGGCTAGCATCTCAGTGGTGTATTTCTCAAAATACAGATGTTTCCATCAGTAGGCTTTTCTTCTCTATTAATATAGATTTTTCTCTGCATCACTTACTAGCTTCTTCCCATTCATCTTCATTCCTCTTATGTTACTCCTGTGTGCTACAGTACCCACATAGTTTGCAGGAAGGCAGAAGAAAAACAGAAATAAATGTTTTCTTCGCCCATAGACAATTTTCCTCAAATGAATGGAAAGGCAGCTCAGGAAAAAAATAAAGGAAGTACTCTGGTATGTGATTATGGAAATTCCAGAATGAGATCAAGCCATTTCAGGGATGAGGAGCAGAAAACCAGGGATGGCACAAGGCATGTTGAGGAACCCTAATGTCCCTATAGGGGAGGGAAGCAAACCAACACAGGCTAGCAAGATACAGAAGATTCCCACCCTTACTGTATTCATCAGTGGATTAGGGAGCCCTGAGGAAAGTGATGAGCCACGTGATGGCTTTAGCTTACGGGATTCAAGGTTCAGACAAGTTCTCCAAAACCAAAACATAAAATGGTTGCCAAGGATATCTTTGATAAAATGAGTTTTCAGGTGAGTGGATTAGAACCAGGTGGAAGAACACCCACATACAAGTTCTGTCAGAGGGCACTAAAAGATATTTATATTCAATTATGAACAAAAGTCTCTGCAAGAGTTGGAAATCTATCCAAATACTACTGACTTAGCACTTTTACAATCCTCAGAATTGTTGTATGCCTTACTACAATCCACTGACTATGGAATCCACCATCACAGTGTTGATTTCTCCAGCTCTGTCTCCTGCTACACAATGAGAAAAATAGAGCTCTGGTCACCAGGCTAGGAGACATCCCAAATGATGCTCACGACAAGAGCAAGGCAGGGAACTAGCTGTCCTCTTTAACTCTGTTTTTCCCTTGGCTTACCCATCTTACTGAAATCTGCAGTGGCACCACTGCAGAACATCTCAGAGAGTGAATCAGAGCTGATGGCAAGAACAAGACAGACCTGGAACACAGCTGGGAATCTAACAGATATGCTGAACCAAAGTATTACTCAGATATTGGAGATATAGTTCAAAATTTCTTTTAAATGAAAGAAATGTTCTGTGAAAATCCACTAAAATGTGCAAACCTAAGAGAGGTAAATAAATCTCAAGGTATCAGGACAAAAAGCATTCCTCTGCTCCTACTGATCCTGTTACAGCCCAAGCTATATTCAGAACAAAACACCTTAACCAAATTCATTGTCAGTACTGTAGAGATCAGGCAAAGCTTTCCTGTAGATCTCAAACACTGTAGGAAAGTACAATGACAAATACAAATCCTCTCAGTCTTTATCTCCATTTTTAACAGTGAGGTGAAGGGAGGAAGATGTTCAGTATTTATTTTCTAAGGCACAGCTCATTCCACACTACCATTAGTCAGCCAGCTCCTCTTGCTACAACTGCAGCCCTTGAGTCAATACTACTCCTATTTCTCCCTCCTCACTTGCTTACAACAGGAAAGAGCAAAAAAAAAAAAAAAAAAAAAAAAAAAAAAAAAACAAAACAAAAAAAAACAAACCAAAAAAACAAAAAAACACCCAAAAATACCAAACCCCAAACCAACCTAGAAATCCTATGCCCCCACCATCCAGGAAATAAACAAACAGGAGATTGTTTTGAAAGTACTGAACGTATGCTGATGTTGTCACCTTATTGCAGGGGTTCCATACAGCTGTCTCCTTACAACAAAAGTCCCATACCTTCTTGGTGTTTTCTCATGGGCATCACCTCAGAGCACTGACTCTTTCACCTTCACAAAGCAGCCACTGACCCCAGCTCCCCTCTCACCCAGCCACCCCACTCTTTCATAGCACTCCTCTTCTCATTGCTTACAGCTGTGGCCTGTTAAAGTCAGGCCTGTTCCTAATCCTTGCTAATTGGCCCAGCTGCAACTCCTTAGGGGTAAGATTACTTTCTACACTATCTTTATGTTCTTATATTCTATCCCCCTACATGTAGATACTCTTTGGGTAGCAAAGAAGCTCCCAGCCACAAAAGCCCACATCTTAAGAGCTCAGATGTGACAAATAAATTTGCAGGTGCACTTACAGAGAAGGAAGCAGAGCAGTGAGTGCTTTACAACTAACCTGCAGAACTAAAAAAGCTGAATGAACAAAGAACTTCACAATAAAATATATAAAGGTAAAAGAGAAGGTATGCATGACTGTAAAAAATAAATGTATGCAGCAACTTGAATATAACTGAATTGTGTATAACTTTTCCACAATGGACAGTTACAAGTAACAGATTCTAGAAACATTTTAATGCCCATAACTACAAATAATTATTTAATTCCTCTGTGTTAGAAGTTATAAGTTATAAAATGTTCTATATTTTTTAAAAACAATAATTTGATTGGTAGGTTTCTAAATAGTAAAGTATTTTGTGTCAGAACATTTTCATATCTCTGCTGAAACAGACACCTGTAATTTTGGACCAAATTATGGTACTGATCTTATAACAAAGAAAGAACACACTGGTAGGAAGAGGTGTTCAAATTATTGTAAATGAAGAAAAGGTAAAAAACAAGGACAAAGCAAGAAAAATGATATCTCCAAAAAAGACAAGCAAATAAGCAATTTACTTTTGAACATTAATGTCCTGGAAAATTATTTTCCTTGTACTTTCAAGGCCCAAAGAATAAAAATGTGATTTCTAAAGGCACACCAAACCTATCCATCACCAGACAGGTGAAAGAAACATAGCTCTAGGAGTGTATTCAAGACTGTTAACACTTGTTAAAGTTATAAATTACATTAAGCTCTGTGAATTTTTAAACAAGTAAGGACTATAATCTCAATCCTTAAACACTGCAAAACACATGTTCTTTTCCACTTGAAAGCTTAAGTGCTCTGCTGACTCTAGGGAGCTTCCTACTTGAACAAGTGTTAAGGCAAGCATGGAAGACTTACAAATCTTTAGAAAGGAAATTTTAACAGCAACTACTCTCATAAAGGACAAATTACAAAGGACTAAATGTACCTTTAGTGGTCCATTATTGAAGCTGTACTGACTTTTGCAGATACCTGAAACGGCATCTCTTTATTACAAGAAACACAGTTTATATATTTTAATATTTTAAATATTTTCTAATGTTGTGAGACCCATTCCTAAAAAAATATATCAATTTCATGTTTACAGGTGTAATATCAGTTTCTAACTTAATTTGTCCTGAAATGTTATGCCCAATAATGAGTTATGTAAATTTTACACGTAAGCACAGAGTTTTACTCAGTTTTAACAAGAATGAAGCTTAGGGTCTCTTATCTAGTTTTGATTTTTGCTCTTCATAAAAAATTCTTACCCATCACACATATGATAAAGTACTGGGTTTTTTTTTTCATCAGACCATTCTGCAGATGTCCCTGACAGTCATTGCCTCAGAGGATTTGAAAACACAGACCACACTTAAAGCAATAGCCAGCATTGCATCTGCCTCTGCTCATCTACTCCCATTTTCTTATTTTCATCTTGACATCATAGAAAACTTATTATTTTCAAACTTCTTTGAAATTCTCTGGCATATAATGAACAGGCTGCCAGTTATGAAAAATAAATGAAGTAACAGCAATGACAAAAAAAAAAGGACTGGTCATTAACACAAAAGCTGTTCCAAACTCTTCCTTCTCAATCCAACTTGCTCAAGCAGAGACTCCAAATAGAAGGGAAAATTAGACTTTCTGTATTACAAGGGCATGGAAATACTCTGCTCTGCTGAATAAAAAATAGCAATAAATGCTGATAAAAATTCTAATTAATGCTTTCTACAACTGCCTAAAAATAAGCTAAGAGATACTTATAATCAAAATACTTTCAACTGTGCTTTGCCATAACAGCAAAATGCTGTCATTTACATCATGGCAATAACTCATTTTTACTTCAGACAGACATATTACAGTTCTTTAATCTTTAGAAAGATCCTAAGTAGCATTCCACAGATTTTTACTATTAAAAAAAAAGAAGATGACTAAACATCTGTATAAATAATATATGGAAATTCTCTCACTGCAAGCAAGGTTTGTTTGAAATCTGCTTTGTGAGCATTTTCCAGTGATCCCCAAAAGGACACTCTGCTGCCCCAAAAATGCAGTTAGCTGAAAGAGGGACAGAAGGAGGATGCATGCAGGGTGGACAAGACAATTCTGGTTGTGTTTTTTAGTTAAGACATGAAATATACTGCTCTATTCTATACTAACATGTTAGGAATAATCATGTAATCATTAATGATTTCTTTACATCTGTGTCTCAGGCCCTTTTGTATGGACGATCTCAGTGGAAATAGTAAAACCTGGACCAATTTTCATCTTTCCCTGAGCAAAATAAAGTCTGTTTCTTGCAGATCCCACTGGCCAAGAGGAAAGCTGTGCTAGCGTGCCTCTGCTCCTTCCAGCCTCAGCCAATTCCTTCAGGGCACTCCTGCCAGAGCAGATGGCGTTTCACAGGCACAGCAGGATCTAAACTTTTTCAGCCTGCTAATCACACCTTCAGGTTTCAACACAAACTTCCCTCCCTTTCTACTCACACATCTGCTTGTATCTGCAGAAATGCAGTTTAAATAAACTGAAATTTAATTTCATACTATGTAATGAAGGAGGGAGAATGTGTAGGAAACTATGGAATTGCAAGAGCAGCTATGGAACAGCCTGTGAGTGAATTTACACTGTCTAGGTGGGAAATCAAATGAAATGAAGGCCATTGTGAACAGTAATCAACATAATAATCATTTAAGAGTTCTCTCAAAACACATCATTTTTATTTTTTTTTTAAGTCAGCATCCTTAAACC
The DNA here is from genome assembly GCF_028018845.1 of Melospiza georgiana. Classification (NCBI taxonomy): domain Eukaryota; kingdom Metazoa; phylum Chordata; class Aves; order Passeriformes; family Passerellidae; genus Melospiza; species Melospiza georgiana. The sequence continues at coordinate 18,703,795 of NC_080435.1, forward strand.
ACACATGACACTGGATTTTATTAACTAACAACATCCTATGAATACAGAGATCTATTCCTGCCTCAGAGAAATCTCACAAAGAGTCAGCTCACTTTGAGAGGAACAAGCCCAGCTGAGAGGCCATCCCTGCCTGTAAAGCACACGGGGATCCTTGGCTACCCCACTGCCCTCACACAGGAGATAATGAGGTATCTGAGAGCCACTGTTGAGCAGTCATCACATATTGAAAAACAGGAGGTGTATCAACAAATTCTGTGAAAGGATGGAAACTCTTCTGGACAGCCAGAAGGTACTAGGAAAAAAACTCCTTTAAAAACCCTGTACTTCTTAAATGAGTAACTTTAGAGTAGTCAGAAATTTAGAATTCTTTAAAAGGAATCTACTAGGCCGAAAGAACAAAATTATATTCTTGAAGTAGCAAACAGGTATCACACAACAATACTTAGGAGGGGAAAATGAATATGTTGTGATTGAATATGCAATATCAACGGACTCTAAGAGAAATAAAAAGACCCTAAATGGAAGCACAAGCCTTTAGTTTTAAGTCACAGTAGGAAAAAAGTCATGCAGACATTAAGCCTAGTAAAAGAATGTCTTTTTTACCCTTTAATTTAGCTCCTATCTTGTTAAAAGGCATTAATTAATTAAAAACAAATAAAGCATGACCAGTAAGGAAGGTTAAAGAGACATGCTAATACCATAGTGCCTGTGCAGGGAGTCATAATGAAGCTGTTATTTCAATTAAACAGATGAAATTTCTCTCTGGTAACTTAAGTTTTCACAAACTTTTAGAAAAGTTGATTCTATATTCTGAGCTTTGCTGACAAAAGCATCCTGGCAGTAGATATTAACAGGCAGGTGTGACACAGGCTTGCTGTGTCACCACTCCTCAGAGGTACAGTTCCTCTGGGGTGGGGGAGCAGCACTGGCTGCTTTGGGCATAATGAGTGAACTCACCCCAAATTAAACCTCATTCCTATTTCTGTGACAATCATCAGCATGGATACAGCTAAACCAACATGCCTGTAATGATAATTCACACCAGGAAGCCTGGGATTTTCCTCATAAAAGAGGGAAGACCTCTCAAAGCCAGAAACCAAAGCACTCAAATATAGCCTCATACAGTACCCTTTCTACAGTATCTTGAGTAACTTAAAAATAGTGAATTATAGAGGGAAAATATCATTTTCATAGTCCATAAAACAAACTTTTATTTATCAAATGAACAATAAATGGAACATTTGCTGCAAACATGCCTTTAACTTAGTGAAGGTATTTGGGTTTGCATAAAGGGACATTAAGGTGGGCAACTCAATACTGGGTAACAAAAGTTGTCAACATTAACATTTGATCAGACATTGAATTGGAAATATGCCAGGTTTTTTCACACACCTCTCTACAAACTGAAGTGAACACTGGTGGTCACAAATATTCTGCATAACAGCACCATTTTTCATAAATATTGAACTATCAAACAAACAGGGGGATATAAAAAAACTGCTTGGGTATCTGTGCCCTGGTCTGGCCCTCTCCCAATAAATTTGCACTTGTTTCAAAGGAATGTGCTACATACAAAAGCTCTGTGTGAAAAAGTGAGGATGGCCCAACACATCAAAACTTACTCCTCACCAGCTGCCCATATTGATATCAATGATATCCTTCTCCAGCTGAATGATCCATTTTCAAATACAGAACTGCTCTGGAAGCTGACATTTTGTTTCAGCAGTCATGCCTTGTTATGGCCCTTCCAGTTCCTAGAACAGTTTGTTTTGCCACACTCATCAATAAGGCCATTCACTTCTCTGGTCTTCCTTAAGCACAGAGTTCCCTGACCTATTTCTTTCACAATATCGGTAACACTTCCCTCCCCCAAATATCCATCATCTGCCAGTTTTACTTGTTACCCTGTGAACTCTCATTTTTTTAACATCCATGGCTCCTGTCTGTTTTGAAGGCTCCAGCACAATTTTTACTGTCACTGGATTCTTAAAGTTATTGATCCTTTTTATGCTTCAGTGACAATCACTCAGACATTGCACAGTTTGCCCTGACCAATACAAGCTCTAGCTGTAACCTTAAATTTTCATTTCTTCTATTGAGTTGCAGGAAAGTCCCTTTTTTTCTTCCACCATTAAGAATTTATTCTGGTAGTGTCACTGCATCTTGTAAAGCATTGTTTTCAGCCACTGGAAAGGACATGCTGAAATTCAACATTTCCTTTCACCCTCTGTTTATTCTCATCTTCAACTATTCTTTCAGCTTGCTCTCCACATAGTTTTATCCTGAAAAATCAGGTGAGATTTCCAGCAAAATATTCTGTCTGTAGCCTTTCTGTGGTCTGTCCTCTCTTGTTCTTGAGACACACAGTTTCTCATCTGTTTTCCTCCAGAAATTTTTACATCAACAATAGAACAGTACATCCCCCAGTTTCTCTGCCTGTAATCCCCAATCTTTGCACAAAAGTAGATGATTTACCCTTTCCCATCTTCAGCAACTGGTATCATCTAATAGTTGTGTTTGTGCTTTGGTTCAGTGATTTCTTTGAGGGTGGCAAGGCTGCGTGAAGTCTTCATTTTAAAGTATCAGAAAAGCAAAACAGGACTGAAAAAGCTCTTTTTCTTAGAAATTATGAGTTTCCAACCAAATGTCACATAGGGCCCCAGGCTGTGACAGACTCCCCACCCACCTGCATCATTCTGTTGCTCACTCATGACATGAGACTGTCCATGGGGATTCTGAGAGCTCAACCTCACTGCAGACTTGCCCTGCATATTCCATAGGTGTTTCTTCACTTCCCACTCATGTTCTT